>NC_135761.1:63414438-63619438 GCF_052425735.1 Oculina patagonica | reverse complement strand
GAGCAATATTTCACGACGGATATTAAGTTGACTCTACCTGTGTTAAGACCTTTACCAGAAGCCGCAACCTTGCCATCTTTGTACAAGCTCCATGATCCAGCGGTATTCTCCCATGTTGCGCAGATGTGGTGCCACTTTCCATCGTTTGCAGATACAGATGTACGGCCACTAAAGAGAACAGTAAAGAGTTAGTGCCACTCCAAGCATTGTTTCAGTTTTATTTCTTATTTCAGCTGTTAGATAGTTGTGCCTTTTCATTGATGTAAATTACGTCTGCATATTAAAAAAAATTAAGGATTGCTACTAGACACATTTTGTTCTTAGCACTTTTCTAAGTCTAACATGGTTAAAGCCCTTTTATAAAGCCTCTGTTATCCTCACGGGAAGCTTTGTTCTAAAAATAAGCACCGAGAATTGCTTTTTGATCTTAATTCTTCGTGGCCAAAGGACCTAGATTCCTTATAGCTTACTGATTAGTTGCAAAGACAACCATGTTAATGGTTTGCTTTAAAAACAATTTTCAATTGTGATTATCAGAATAATGAGTTAACTGAAACGCTGCGTAACATTGTCTGTACGATGGAGGCTGTACCCGGATATAACATAATGGGGGAAGGGGGGGACTTTACAATTAATACCTCTGATGTGGCTAAAGCGTATGACTGGACTATATTTAGAGCAAAGAATGAATAAAACGACTACAGGTGCATAACGCGGAATGAAATGTTAGCTTCCAGCAGCTAGAATATGTTTGCACCTGCCAGAGCCTCCTACGGCTAAATAAAAGTGTCTGTAGTCAATCAGGAACAGTTCGTTGGTTGACCCAGACACAGCATAGCTTAGTGCTCCTCCCTGGTTCCCTGTATCAGCGGTTTTCATCCACAGACAAACTGTCACGGCTGTCAGGCTTGGCATGCCACGTGTGATGACGTAATCACTGGTTCCTTTTCGCGGGAACAGCAGAGCGTAACTCCTGGCCGCGACTGAAGTGAAACAAGAAAGAAACTCAATCTCAGTTCTCTTAACAAACTTTTAGTATGGTTTGTTTAAGCAAATAACAGCAATTTAGCATGATTTAGGTCCAGTATCCCGAGCGGGATTCAATACAGAATTAAAGTGTCCAAGCCCGGGGAATTTATGCATATATTTCTCGGGTTGTATTTTAGTTATTTTTACTAGTCAGATTTGCTGCCTCAGAGACATTTGGTGTCGTACGGCACATGTGATCGCCACAGAAAAGGTGGATTGTTTAGAGAAATTATATTGTATGATACTGTACCTGGATTTCGTTCCAGAGTTGTTAATCTCTGAGTCAGCGCTTGTACCTGCACAGACATCGCTGCATTCGACTTGTTCAGCAAATTCAACTTTTTTTTCAATACGTTCGTCCAGTGATTCAACTGTTTTGGATAGTGTTTTAATGGTTTCGTTCATAGCATCCAGCTTTCCTGTTGAAAAAGTAAGTCATTGATTACTTTAGGAAAAGAAAGTTTTTATGCATCTGAATTTTATGTTACTAAATTTTTAGCTATATAGTACTGATCAATACAGCGGTATTTCTATTCCAAACACTTTTTTTAGAGAAGGGATTTGAATCACTAGCCAAGGACGGTTATTATTGACTGTAATATACCTTGCTTTTCCATGGCTGTCTGTAACTTTTGAGACATCACCTGAATCTGCAAGGCGAGCGCTGCGTTCGACCTGTTTACCAAATCCAATTTCTTTTCGAGTTTTTGCTCCAGGGACTCAACCGTTTTGGAGCAATTATTGACAGTTTCGTTGATTATCGCATCCAGTTTTCCATGGGGCACGACCCTTTCATCCAAGGATTTCAGTTTTCTGGCCAATATTTCATCTTTCGCGCTCAACGACTGTAATTTGCTTTTAATTTCAGCGAGCGCGATCTTCGTTTCTCGGGCCGTGGACACAACAACCTCGTTATGGTCTCCAGTGATGAAAACTTTACCATCCGCGGTAGTCTTGTTCGCCCCAGTTGACGAAACAACTTGGGTTACAGCCACAAAAATCAAAAACAGAGAAAAACAAATCGATTTTGCTGCAAACATGTTGACGACAAGAAGTCTGTTAGTGAGACTGAAGCCCTGAGCCCAACGATAGAAAATTTTAGTCAGTGTGAAGTACACTGTAAATATAAATTTAACAAGTTTTTTTTCTCGACCGTGATTATGCGATTCACGGTCTGTTTGGTTATCGTGACATGGAAAACAAATGTTATTATTCTACAAAGCGGCTATGATAGCCGTATGGGAACAATTATACTGACGATCCATTTTATGATCAAAGTCAACTAAATGTTAAAGATCATTTCTCTGAAAATGTTGAGGAACATTTCTCTGAAAACTGAAAGTTATCGATCTGTGAGGAGGTATGTGTGCGAGGAAGAATGTAAGATAATGACGAGTACAGTTTTTTGTTCGATGTTGCTCAATAAATTTGTTTCGAGTTCTGTAACGCAAACTTGATAAGGGCTACAGATTATACGGTGTGCGGGGGGTGGGAAGGGGGGGGGGGGGGGAGAGGGAATACGGTGTTTAAGAAGCTGAACAATGTGGCTATCCCGCTATATTTCTTTGCAATTATCGCCACATTTTTCGAGTCTCCAACATCCCGGCAATTTCTTTAGATACCCGGCAAAAATTTGCTCTTTCCCCGTGACATTGGAATTGTCACCCCCTTGGTTTTATGCAAAAATTGCGACAAATGCAAACATTTATCATTACTTTTTGGCATTTATTTAACTTAGCCTTAGTTTCAATAGAGATTTCAGACACAACAGATAGCCATTTATTATTGAAATCACGAATCGGATGACCAGCAAGATAAAAATGGGACACAAAGCAATGTGAAGTTTTGTTTCGTTTCGGAATGAAACACACTGGATCTAAAGACTGTATGTGATCCTTGAACACGATTTTATTTGTCTTGCTCATTTAAATTTCAGAACCAAATTTTAAAGAAGGTCAAGAAAACCAAACAAAGTCTCGTGAAGGAATGCGAGAAACGACCGAAAATTATCGTAATCAGCAATATGTAGACAAGGCTTGTTGTATATGTCGCCTCCATTATTGCTGCAATCAATACTTTTGACGACAGTCTCTTTCAGGCGCTTGTGCCTTCCTTACTCAGTGCGTTTTCAATCTAAACATGTACAAGGCCAGACATTCGATTAGTTTAAATATTTTGAAACGTAAACATTTTGTAACATCCTCATTATTCAGTCATGCCACCCATTCCTTTTGACACGTTACAACCGTGGACGTTGTTACCATGGTAACACTTCCTCATCATGCAAGACGAAACCCCCATCGCGTGACACAAACTGAACTGATCACGCAACGCTATAAAAATTGCGTACAGCTATACCGGCTTTGGGTTTCGGCTCGTGGAACGAGGCAGCGGTGGCTGCCCGCGACCGTGCGGCATGGCGGAGGACAATGTCCGGCCCTATGCCTACTTAGGGTTTTGGCAATAAGTCATACCGGTTTGTCTTTTTCTCTTTGGAACTCGCCTCACAAAAGCAAAACAGGGCGTAAAAATCGATATTTTCGATACTTGATGATCAAAAGGGATAGAAATTGGTAAAAACCGATGAAATTAAACGATTAATATCATACGTGATAAATAACTCCTTAATTTTGGCGCGAAATTTCAACGTTAATTTATAATTTCACATGTGAAATTATAAAATTGCCATGGCAACGTAGTTAGTGGCGTCCGTTTCTCGCAGTTTTGGTGCGAGTTAAGTAGTCACTATGTCGGTGAAAAATGGTTGTAATACTTTTTTTTAAAAAAGCTCGCAATATAGCGATCGTTAATTTTTTTTTAAAGTTTCAAAAAGTCGTCAAATTTTCACAACTTGTGAATTACATTCATAGTCCCTTAAAAATTTATTTATTTGGTCGTTGATTCATTGTCAAGTGTATATTATCTCAAGGGTTTCGTGATTAAAGGGAGTTGAAGTTGTTATATAAAAGTATATTTAGATGATTATACTTTATTCGTTATTTAAGAAAATAATGATTTTTTAAGAAATATTTGAAGTAATGCGATGTATCAAACATCGTCAAGATTAAAGTGTTCACTGAATTAATGTCAAAGTTGTAAAGAGAGTTCAGTATGAATTTCATTAGATAGCATTCCTCGTCTGAATCAGGGATGAAATTCCACTTCTGAACTGTTCCCAGTATAACCTTTTAATTTTTTGTTTATTTTCGTTTCTTTTTCATCGCTCTACATACAGGATACAACTCAGGAGATGCAGTAAAAAATTAACCCAGCATTCTAATTTTTAGTTAACATCCGAGATGACTTCTCAGCTTTCACTTTTTATCATTAATTTTTTTTTGGAAGTTTTTAATCTGTTTAACATGCACTCTGTTTGGTATTTTGAAACACCTGCGAAGGTAAATATCGAGGGGCGGTTTTTATTATAACGCCAAATTCATCCTCACAAAGTATTCGGAATGATATTAATAATGCCGTGTTTAGAGTGTTTTGCAAAGCTCCAGAGCATGATACTAATTTAAACATCGCACATGCTCTGTCGTAAAAGACTTCCTTAATCAATATCAGCATATTCTGTTTAAGGAGTGCGGAAACGTTACTTTGAAGAAATAACACTCAGATTAAGTTCTTTTATCGTATTATCAGTTCAGACGAATGTCCACTTTTGGAAATGTTTTGATCCGCAGATCAAAACAAACAGTTATCCAATCATTGCTCGAATTTGGAGTCACATGATGCGAGGTCTGTTGACATAAAATATTCCTGCTCTGTCGATCGAAATCTAGAACAGCGAAGTGTACAGAACTCGAATTCAAATGAAACAAGCTTCGTTCTATAAACTAAGCGGAAATTCACAGCTAACAGAAAGAAGAAAATATGCCATTGACCTCTCTTGGACAGGAATAAGTAAAGCCGAGACGAGCGCTTGCATTTTAAATGCTTTTCTGTCGCTCGCTATGCCCACACTATGCACTTGGTTTTGGTAAATTAAAAGAGCTGAGCTATGAACTCCGCTTTTAAAATAAGATACTCTCGCAGTTTACGCCACATCATGCAAGGATTTAAGCATCCTGGTCCTAACTTTTTCACGGCTTGCAGAAAGAAAAAAATATGCCGTTTATCTCTCTTGGCCGAGAGTGAGTAAAGCGGAAACGAACGTTTTCCGTCGCGCGCTATGTACATATCAGTGACACACTAAGCACTTGGTTTGGTAAATTAACAGGAGCTATGAACTCCGATTTTCAGATAAGATACTCTCACAATTATCCCGGGCATTAGCTTGGCGGCGTCTCGAATTCAAGAATTAAATGCGATGTCGCAAACTGACATGAAAACATTTACAGTTGGTATCGTGCCAGAACTGACCGGTCTAACAAATTGATAGTCGAAGGTTTGCATAAGCCGTTAAACTTATTACTTGTTTTCTACGAATTAAACGAAAAAGTAAATAGCTTCCTAGAAGCCACATGAATATTTGGCGCAACTGAGTCAAGAAAATAGAACACGCGTCGAAGGAAGCGACCCATTACAGTGGCATTACATTGCTGCAAATCAAACAGCCTGGCTTGGCAACACAATAAAAATATTAGAAAAGAAAAATCCTTCGCGCAGCTCATAATCTGCTGGTCTTGTAGTGAAAACATAAAGTGAGCTGTAATGAGTTTTATCTTGCAATAAAAATGAGTCACAACAAACCTTTCTAACATATATCAAAAGGTGTCAAACTCTGCTTCGCAAAATAGCTGGCCAGGAAATCAACTCGAAGGCTAGCTCAATCATGTGAAAACATCATGGCATTTTGAGCTCCTTATAAACATAACAACAAGACCGTCAGAACTCCTAGCTGGTTAGAATTAAGTTGACTACACTGAAATGCAGGAACATACATTGACTGAAGTCTCCTTCGCCTTCCCTGGCATGGCGCAAACACGCAGCTCGCCAGGGTTCTCATTCCTTCCATGTTTTTCTAACTCCAGGTTATCAAGAAATTGAATCTAATCGAGAAAATAATTTCCTCAATTCGCTTCAGGCGAGTCCATGCTTGGTTTCTTTTGCCAGATACCCTTCCTTTTAATACATTTCAATGTGCTTTTGCGCTTTTCAGCCGCGCGTCGACCTTCGGTCCAAAGAAACCAGAAAGAAAACAAAGCTCGCATCCTGTTGTCCTTGTTGTGTCTTTAAACACGTCCACTAGATAATCTTTGGCGATCCTGGATATATTTAAGATGTTCTTTGACGTCAATTATCCATCAAGTCATCGACTGAAGCGAACGAAAAGAAGCCCAAACAGATTAGTTGTAAGCAGTCTCACTTTGCGTAGACGATGGCTTCCAGCAAAAATCGCGGCCCATCCACCCAAATTGCGGCCCATCGCTCAGATTTCGCACAGAGCAACTAGAATAACTGTAGAACATTCCTGAATTTTTTCAAGGCCCAGAAAAATTTTTAACAAGAGATACACTGGATTAAAGCTGAAGAAACGACTCGAAAGACAACCAAAACAAACATACGCATCGAAAGTAAATTCTAACCTCCGCGCGCAATCCGCCGTGATTTTACACAATTGTCACGCATAACGCTTCTTCAATGCTTTCTTTGTGTTGTGTTACCATCTGGCAGGAAACGCACCACGGGAAAACTTGAAAAAAGGCAAATATAAAATTCTAGTGGAGTCCACTCGGGAAGAATTGACAACCGCCATGTTGTTACGTCACGCTATTGTTTTCCACATTTCCAAAAGTGGACATTCTCCTGGAGTGATTATTAGTGTGTGCAATCATGGCTGAGTGTGAGCCATTGGATTCGAAAAAATAAAGGTTGATTCTATCTCCCATTCCGAGTAATCCCAGAAGAAATACCATTACACAAGCCTCTCTCAACGATGAAAAGTTTCCACCATTGTTTTTGAAATTTCTCACGCCTTCAATGGCACTTCCGTTTTGCGTGCGTCTAAATATAACTTAAGCGGAATTGACATATCCCAATGCCTAGACCGGGAGTGTCCCTCTGTGTCCTCATATTTTCTCTTGGATTGACGTGTTAGAATGCATTATTCCTTGTAACCAGCAAAGAAATTTTTTTCGCGGTAATATTTGGGCCATACATAGTGTCTGAGTGGATTCCTATCAAAATTCAATATTTTTTTAAAACAAGAACGGTTTCCAAAGATTGTTATCAGATTAATTGTTAGTATATCTGGTTTTTCATGGTCTTAATAAAACTCGGATGTTGCACTTAATGGCAAACAGAAGCATTGTTTTAGCTTACCCCTTGCCTTAAAAGTCATGAAAAGTTGCAACGATTTTAAAGAACACGATTAAAATGAGAAAAAGATGTTATCTTTAATGATAAATGCTCCACAATGCTTACATGTTACATCAACAGACGTGAATTTTATCTTCTGCCGGAGCTGACATCTTCATGGAGGTTTTAACTCTAACATGACGGCTTAATAATCTTCACTGAGCCTTTCAAGTGAGCTTTAAAGTCGCTCCACTGAAACACGTTCCCCACCCCTAATTGGCACGACTTGGACATGTGCTTGACTTCTTTGTCCTTTATCACGTGATCCCAGATGTTGAGAGGCAGTCGCCATAATTCCGTTCTGCTAATTTTCGGATCAGTAACACAATTGCCTTCAAACTTTGCCTACGAGTCTATCTTAATTCAAAAGCAAATTAAATCACCTTAGTTTTTGCAAATATCGTAAAATATTTTTTTTATGAATTTTTTTCGATTGGACCGCGACTGGCCTATTTTTAGCAATGGCGACAAGTGAAAAATAGGAAAATTGTCGAGTTCACCGCTTCAAAATTATAAGATATTAGAAATTGTTTTACTTTTCCTGGATTAAATTGAACCTTTATTTATGCAAAGCACACAATTTCGGTTCGTTTAAAAGAAACTTACAATACGAAATAATTTTTTGTTTGCAGCCTACTTCGCCATAAACGCCAACAGCTCAAAAATGCACATTTTCAACTGGCCATTGCGCAAAAGTCCAACTACTTCCGCGTAATATTTGTATCCATACCAACTAAAAAGAAGTCAAAGAGCATAGAAATGTAAAAATATGTTGTGGTTTAAGCGAATTTTTAGCGCAGCCAGGCAGCAATTTTGCTGTTGTTGCGAGCATGTTTATTTACATTGACACAAGAAAGTCGCTCACGCGAAACGAATTTAGCATGAATAACACAATATTTCGCAAACGTCCTAGCTTAACAAAACTTTGAAATAACAGCTGACACAACAAAACATCATTTAAGACCCGAAAACCTCGCCAGCTAGTCAAAAATATATATACTGTCGCCTACCTGCAAGTCAACCGCACAAGGTCAAGTCCGCCATGCAATTAGATTTCGCATTCCTTTCTAGTTTTCGTCGAGCATAGTATTCGCAGAAAGTTTCGAATTAAAACCATTGCCCATAAAACACTTTGCACAAACCATATGATTCCGATAATATGAACAAATGAAGGAAAGTAGCGGGCAGCACAACCGAAGAAATTAACCGAACACAAAACATCGGCTTGAACGCGAACGTTGATTGAAAGTTGTGTCACGCAATCTAATCTAACCACGTTATGTGCCAACTGAAGAAATCAATAATTGACTGTACAAAATTTTAAATATTGTTTCACACTATCCGGAGCCTGATGTTGTGCTGTCTTTGTGTGTACCATTTTGGTGAGTTTAATTGAAGCCAAGCGTGCATTATTTACCTAGGTTGTTTTGATTTTCTGATTTCGACCACTTCCGGTATATCTTCCTATCTTGATGTTTTCATCTGTAAAATTTTTCGTTCACTTTTTAAATACAAAAAACTCACTTTAGTAAAATGATTTATAGTTTCTGTTTAGTTGTAAACAAATATGTAAATGAAAAAGATATGCGGATGATCAGGAATGAAAAAAGCAAAAACAAAAAGAGGCCTATAAAAACCCGCCGCCATCCAGCACATGTCAATCATACTTTATTTTGTTCTCGTGAAGTTTTCACATTTTCCAACAAAATGGAGGAGTTGTGCTTTCTGTCATACACTTCGAAGTACAAAGGTAGTTGTGGTAATTCAAGGGGAATAACCGAGCTCGTTCGCTTTGGAGATTGTAATGATTCCGTAGTCAGGCCCGTAGCCTGGTTTTTGCCCGGGTAGGTTCGTTTTCTCTTAAAGCGGACCAAACAGTTGGACTGAACATTTGCTTAGTATTTTTTCTCTTTATTCACTTTAGCAGTGCACACAAAATGCCATCAGTGGCGATACAAAGCCAGCTTTAAAGAGCTGTAGACTAAAGGACGCGCGGAAGGGAGAGTTCAGGGACTGGACTATAAATCTGGTTAACTGGACCGCAAGGGCCGCCGTTTTCGAGGATCCAACAGTGGGTACGCTTTCATGGGGATTTTTTTTTACTTTATGGCGATTTTTCTTGTATTTTGGAAGCACATAAAGTCAAAGATTTCACAACAGAGGATTGCACTTTCACTTATTCCTATATAAACGAGCTTTTTTTAACGCCACATAACATTGTACGTGTTTGCATTGGTCCGGAGCCAGTTTTCACTTGCGCGATGAGCCTTGATCTCATCGCGAAAGGGTAGAGATATGTGATCCGTTGCCAGTAAATATTGCCTTTCATTTTAACTTGAAAAAAGCTCCAGCCTGAACTGAAAAAATACGATGCTGAAAAATTTTTATGCCCTAGAGTACTAGCCTATATATATGCTGGCTAAGCCATTACCACCGTTACGTATCAGAGCTTATTGTCTACGGGGTGTAAGTGAGCTCAACAGCCTACTTTCGTTCGCGTCAAGGTGCACAGGGGTATCATAGTGGATGCATAGAAGAGCAAGGTTAGACAAGCGACTTTCCCCATCGATGCTCGCATTCAGTTGCTACAGCATGCAGATGTCGATGGCTTTAAAAATGAGACTTTTGCATAAGAGAAATAAATTTTAAGCGTTTTGCTTAAGCCTACCCTTCCGAATTCTCAGAACTTGTTGAAATTTGTTAAACGGGCTGCAATATATATTCAAATCAGTGGAATCAATATGAGATGCAGTTGTGATACGATCTGCCTTTGGTTCAAGTCTGAAAACTGGAAAAGAGGGGAATACAGGTGAAAGGTTTACTAGTTTATTATGTTATTTTTGTTGAAAATAAATTCACTCCTGAATACAAATAACGTCAGTGAAAATTATTTTAAGCGGACAATATGCTGTATCATTCCGCAGACCGGACCTTTTCAATGGGGGGGGAGGGGGTCGTCCGAACCCCCCCCCCCAGCCTACGGGCCTGGTAGTTAACCACTTAACTTCGTGCCATTCTTATAGATTCTATTTTAGTTTTCTTTTATTTCTTATTTTAGTGGAACATCTGTAAACTAGCTATTCTAAGCTAAGCATGTTTCCCACTTTAAATAAAGTAATGTATTGTCAGTATGGTATTGTGTTTGTCGCGGGAAATTTGACGGAACACGAACTTATTTTGGCCAGAGCCGGTGTTTTTGAATTGCCTCCATCAAAGGCAAGTAAAATGTTTCTATGTCCTAAGCATCATCATTCACTTGGGGAATACTGGAAACAGCGCAGGCCATTCCAGTATCCAACCCACCGCGGTTGTAAGAAAGCCATCAAAAGCAGAGATGTTATAAAGGGATCAGCAAAATTTTTAAATATTTTTCTTGTTTACTTATTTATTACTATTATAATTTCACTTTCTTTTTTGTATTTTTATCTTAGTACCTTAGGTGATCTGCTTTAATATGGAGTCCTTGACTCTTTTGTAGTTCATCCTTTGACCGTGTTTTTCTTAGCCTTAGCCTTAGCCATAAAATTGTAATAAATAAATGCTCGGATGGCAAAGGAGATTATGAAACTCCATGGAGTGATTGTCCCGATTGGATCAGGTTGGTAAACCTAGTTCACATTACATTCATATAAACGTGACAGAGATTTTGTTTTATTGGCCTCTGTACGCGTAAAAAAGAGACATTATACAGAACACTCAGTGTCAGTATTTTCTTGTTAAGAAACAATTTGCGCCACACCGTAAACACAACACATATCAAATAAACATTTTTAACCAGTTCTGATGTAAATGGAGCTTAAACAACTACAAGCTACAGTGAAGTTTCCCTTCATGCGCGAGCGACCTAATCCCCCCCCCTTCCCCCCCCCCAATACACACACGTGTACACACACATACCGGAAGTGGTCGAAAACAGAAAATCAAAACAACCTACGTAGAAACTCTACGTAAATCATTCACGCTTAGCTTCAATATAAACTCACCAAAATGATTACAAATTTTTTTACAACTTAACAGAAACTATAAATCGTTTTACTAAAGTGAGTTTTTTTGTATTTGAAAAGCGAACGAAAAATTTTACAGATGGAAACATCAAGAAAGGAAGATATACCGGAAGTGGTCGAAATCAGAAAATCAAAACAACCTAGGTAAATAATGCACGCTTGGCTTCAATTAAACTCACCAAAATGGTACACACGAAGACAGCACAACATCAGGCTCCAGACAGTGTGAAACAATATTTAAAATTTTGTACAGTCAATTATTGATTTCTTCAGTTGGCACATAACGTGGTTAGATTAGATTGCGTGACACACTTTCAATCAACGTTCGCGTTCAAGCCGATGTTTTGTGTTCGGTTAATTTCTTCGGTTGTGCTGCCCGCTACTTTCCTTCATTTGTTCATATTATCGGAATCATATGGTTTGTGCAAAGTGTTTTATGGGCAATGGTTTTAATTCGAAACTTTCTGCGAATACTATGCTCGACGAAAACTAGAAAGGAATGCGAAATCTAATTGCATGGCGGACTTGACCTTGTGCGGTTGACTTGCAGGTAGGCGACAGTATATATATTTTTGACTAGCTGGTGAGGTTTTCGGGTCTTAAATGATGTTTTGTTGTGTCAGCTGTTATTTCAAAGTTTTGTTAAGCTAGGACGTTTGCGAAATATTGTGTTATTCATGCTAAATTCGTTTCGCGTGAGCGACTTTCTTGTGTCAATGCAAATAAACATGCTCGCAACAACAGCAAAGTTGCTGCCTGGCTGCGCTAAAAATTCGCTTAAACCACAACATATTTTTACATTTCTATGCTCTTTGACTTCTTTTTAGTTGGTATGGATACAAATATTACGCGGAAGTAGTTGGACTTTTGCGCAATGGCCAGTTGAAAATGTGCATTTTTGAGCTGTTGGCGTTTATGGCGAAGTAGGCTGCAAACAAAAAAATATTTCGTATTGTAAGTTTCTTTTAAACGAACCGAAATTGTGTACTTTGTATAAATAAAGGTCCAATTTAATCCAGGAAAAGTAAAACAATTCCTAATATCTTATAATTTTGAAGCGGTGAACTCGACAATTTTCCTATTTTTCACTTGTCGCCATTGCTAAAAATAGGCCAGTCGCGGTCCAATCGAAAAAAAATTCATAAAAAAATTATTTTTCGATATTTGCAAAAACTAAGGTGATTTAATTTGCTTTTGAATTAAGATAGACTCGTGGGCAAAGTTTGAAGGCAATTGTGTTACTGATCCGAAAATTAGCAGAACGGAATTATGGCGACTGCCTCTTGACAGCTGTCATTTCACCAATGAAACATTGAATGGCTTCAAAGGATCTTCCTTCAGAGTCTTGCTCCTGCCCGAGCACCAGGGCTCCTCCACCACGGATCACGTGGCCTGTGAATTTGAAAGTATTAATAAAATGATGGATTAATTAATGCAGTTTCTTATTTTTATAAAGTATAGAATAGATATTGTAGTAGAATATCCAAGGGTGCCTTTTTATGCTATTTTTCCAGATCGAATTGAAATTTTACATAGAATAACAGTTCATTAAGTTTTACAGGCAACTGGTAAGCTAAATGAAGTACTTTTCTTGTTCAGGAGCCATATTTGGTGTTGACAAGTTGACTTTACCTGTTTTAAGACCTTTACCAGAAGCCGCAACCTTGCCATCTTTGAAAAAGTTCCATGATCCAGCGGTATTCTTCCATGTTACGCATATGTGGTGCCACTTTCCATCGTTTGTAGATACAGAGGTACGGCCTCTGTAAAGAGAACAGCAAAGAGTTAGTGTCGCTTCTAGCATTGTTTCAGTTTTGTTCCTTATTTTAGCTGCTAGGTTGTTGTGCCTTTCACTGATGTAATTAAATCACGTCTGCATATAAAAAGAAAATGTAAAGATTACTACTGAAGCTGTTGGCTAAACAACTATTAGCACTATTCTTAGTCTTCAGTGCCGTAGCAAGGGTAAAATAAGTGGGGGGGGGGGGGGGGCACACGAGCGCCGGCGGCGCGAGCCGCTAGGGGGGTTGGGTGCATGCTCCCTCCTCGAAAATTTTGAAATCTAGAGGCTTGGAAATGCTATTTCCAGCGTTCTCCAAGAGCTATTTGTCATTTACGCATATCGCAAATTTGAGACATTTTTGAGACATTTTTGTGACATTTTGAGACATTTTTTACACATTGTTGTCACGATTTCTGGTTTGTTTTAGCTTTTGGCTGTTTAATATTGTTGTGCATTTTCCTACGTGAAAATGAAAAAGAAGTACAAATGTTATTGTTTCAAACCTCTCGGGAGATAAAATATTATTTTCAACATTTTATACAGGTCTGTTTTTTACTTTTTGGGAAAAAAAACTGGGGGGGCACGGGCCCCCCCGGCCCCTCCCCTTGCTACGGCACTGGTCTTACATGGTTATAGCCCTTTATAAAGCCTCTGTAATCCTCATAGAAAGCTTTGTTCTAAAAAGAAGCACCGAGAATTGCTTTTTGACCAAGCGACCCGATGGTTTGTTTTAAAAATGTTTTTCACATCATAGCCAACGGTTTAAAACAAGAAGGACCTTAACATTAGAGCTGTCACAGTTGCTATTAAAAATTTGCTAATGATTTTACAAGATTTCACAATAAACGAGGATCAAGCCGAAATCCATTAATCCATTCCAGACTTCTACTTGCGATTCAGTTGAAAAAAAATCATATTCTTACTTTCTATGATGTGGCTGGAGCACATGACTGAATTATAGTTAGAGCAAAAAATAATAAAACGACAACAGGTTTCGCATGGCTTGAATCAGAATGAAATGTTAGCTTCCAGTAGCATGAAAATTTTTAAAAGTACCTGTTAGCGGTTCCCACCCCAAATATGAAATTTCTGTAGTCATACAGGATCAGTTCATTGTCTGACCCAGACACGGCATAGCTCAGTGGTGTTCCTGTATTTCCTGTATGAGCGGATTTCATCCACAGACATACCGTCACGGCTTTGAGGCTTGGCATGCCACGTGTGATGACGTAATCACTGGTTCCTTTTCGCGGAAACAGCAGAGCGTAACCTGCCGAAAGAACCGCAATCTTTCAGTTTTGTTTATTTTAACAAATAACAGTAATTCGAAGCCGAGAATGGATATATTTCACGGGCTGTATTTTAGTAATTTTTACTAGTCAGATTTGCTGCCTCAGAGACATTTGGCGTCCGATGGCACATGTGATCGCTACAGAAAAAGTGGATTGTTCATAGAAGTTAGACTGTATGTGTACCTTGATTTTCCGGCAGTGTTGTTAAACTCTGATTCAGCGCTTGTACTTGCACGGACATCACTGCATTCGACTTGTTCAGCAAATTCAACTTCTTTTCAATACGTGCGTCCAGTGATTCAACTGTTTTGGATAGTGTTTGGATTGTTTCGTTCATAGCATCCAGCTTTCCTGTTAATATTGAAAAAATGCAAAAAAATCGGAAAAGTAAGTAAATATGATTCCTTTCAGAAAAGGAAGTATGCACCAGAATTTTATAGTACTGGCCCAGTTGTTCAAAGGGTTGATAGCGCTATCCACCGGATAAATCACTATCCGGTGGATAGCGTAGCATGTTTTGTTAAGACGTATCCACTGGATAGCAATTTATCCGGTGGATAGCGTTATCCACCCTTTGAACACTGACTGGGCCAGATAAACAAAGCGGTATTCTATCTCAAACACTTTTTAGAGAAGAGATTTGGATCACTAGCCAAGGACGGTTATAACTGACTGTACATATACCTTGTTTTTCCGTGGTTGTATGTAACTTCTGAGACATCTCTTGAATCTGCAAGGCGAGCGCTGCGTTCGACATGTTCACCAAATCCAATTTCTTTTCGAATTTTTGCTCCAGGGACTCAACCGCTTTGAAGCAATTATTAACGGTTTCGTTAATTATCGCATCTAGTTTTCCACGGGGCACGATCCTTTCATCCAAGGCTTGCAGTTTTCTGGCCAAATCTTCATCTTTCGTGCTCAAGGACTGTAATTTGCTTTTAATATCAGCGAGCGCGATCTTCCGCGTTTCTTGGGGCGTAGACACAACAACCTCGTTATGGTCTCCAGTGATGAAAACTTTCCCATTCGCGGTAGTCTTGTTCACCCCAGTTGACGAAACAACTTGGGTTACAGCCACAAACATCAGAAACAGAGAAAAACCGATCGATTTTGCTGCAAACATTTTGACGGCAAGAAGTCTGTTAGTGAGACTGAAGTCTTGAGTAGCAATGATAGAAAATTTTAGTCAGTGTGAAGTACACTGTAAATATAAATTTAACAAGTATTTTTTCTCGAGCGTGATTATGCAATCCACGGTCTGTTTGATGATCGTGACATGGAAAACAAATGTTATCATTCTACAAGGCGGCTTTGATATGGAAAATTTTATACTGGCGATCCTTCCAATGATCAAAGTCAGTGAAATGTTAGGGAAGATTAAATTTTTGTGGACAATTTTGCTGAAAACTGAAAGTTATCGAACTGTGAGAAGGTATGTGTGCGAGGAAGTTTGTAAGATAATGACAAGTGCACTTTTTTGTGCGATGTTGCTCAATGAATTTGTCTCGAGTTTTGTAACGCAAACATGATTACGGCTACAGATTATACGATGCGGAGAGGGGGAATGGGCTGGAAGAGAATACGGTGTTTAAAAAGCTGAACAACGTGGCTATATTTTTCGAGTGTCCAAAATCCCGACAATTTCTTATGATACCTGGCAAAAATTTGCTCTTCTTCGGAGACTGTATGTGATCCTTAAACGCGTCTTTATTTGTCTTGCTCATTTAAATATCAAAACAAAATTTTAAAGAAACTCAAGAAAACCAAACAAAGTCTCGTGAAGGAATGCGGATAATAAACGTCGACCGAAATTGATCATAATCAACAATATGTATGTATATGTATATGTCGCCTCCATTATTGCTGCAATGGATACTTTGGACGACAGTCTCTTTCAGGCGCTTGTGACTTCCTTTAGTTTAAATATTTTGAAAAGCAAATATTTTGTAACGTTCTCATTACCCAATCATACATCCCATTCCGTTTGACACGTTACAGCCATTGACGTTGTTTCCATGGTTACAACTCACGAAAGCATCGTATAACCCAAACTGAACTGATCACGCAACGCTATAGACCATATAAAAGGTATAAAAGATGTTTACATCTACACGGCAGTCTTCTTGACCCCTTTTCCTTGGAGGCTCGCCTTGCAAAAAAAAAAAAAAAAAACCAACAGAGCGTTACAACCGATATTTTCGATACTTGATGATCAAAGGAGATAGGAATCGGTAAAAATCGATATAAATTAATCAATTCATATCGAAAATCAATAAAAATCGATTGCCAGACTCACTGTGACATTCATCTTTGGTTCATGTATCGAGTTGTGGATGTACTTGTGTGGAGAGCCCGAGAGAAATAAAAGCATTGTTCGAGGCGTAGTCGAGAGCAACTCTAGCCGCGTCTCAACAGCAAAAGGGACCGGAAAAGTTTCGGCTGAATATTTTCCGGAAGAATTTGTTACATTTAAACGCCAGATAAATTTTCAAAACGCGAAAACTCAGCTTCCTTCTTGTTGTATTTTTAATTCTTTGTGAGACTAAAAAATCCACACCCATAGAAAACGGCTGGGAAAACCATCACTAGCGTTCGCCAGTTTTGAGATGAACGAATATTTTTCTTGTACACGTCATTTTAAGGATCACTCTGGCGCTATTAATTAAGCTCGCGTGGCCTGATTTGATCGATTAGTCTCGATTTCGATCAGAATATATGGAAATGAAAAAAACAACAACAAAGATTTCGTATGTGTTTACGTAAACACGGGTATTAAAAGAGAATCCTGAGACTCGCGACATGATAAGTGCCTCATGAGTACCGTCAACCTCGAGAATGTTGTTAAAAGATTCTTGTTTTATGCAATGTTTGTGCAAGCCATCTTTTGTTTGCTGTTGTGTCGATCCAGATTGATCCATATTACTAAAAATGTTTGAAACACTTTCTTTTAAAAAAATCTCGCAAGATAACTATCATTAATGCCTTTAAAACTTTCAAAACGTCGTCCAATTTTCACAACTTGTGAATTAACATTCATAGTCTTAAAAATTGTGTATTTGTTTCGTCGTTGATTCATTGTCAGTGTATATTATCTCAAGGGTTTCGTGATTAAAGGGAGTTAAAGTTATTATATAAAAGTATATTTAGAAATGTTAGAAGTAATACGATGTATCGAACATCATCAAGATTAAAGTGTTCACTGAATGTCAAAGTTGTTTTAAAAAGAGAGTTCAGTATGAATTTCATTAGATAGCATTCCTCGTCTGAATCAGCGATGAAATTTCCACTTCTGAACTGTCCCCAATATAACCTTTTAATTTTTTGTTTATTTCGTTTCTTTTTCATCGCTCTACATACAGGATACAACTCAGGAGTTGCAGTAAAATATTAACCAAGCATTCTAATTTTTAGTTAACATCCGAGATAACTTCTTAACTTTCACTTTTTATCATTAATTTTTTTTTGGACGTCTTTAATCTGTTTAACATACACTCTGTTTAGCGTTTTGAAACACCTGCGAGGGTAAATGTCGAGGGGCGGTTTTATTATAACGCCAAATTCATTCTCACAAAGTGTTCAGAATGATAATAATAATGCCGAGCTCAAGAGCATGATACTAATTGAAACATCGCACATGCTCTGTCGTAAAAGACTTCCTTAATCAATATCAGCATATTCTGTTTCAGGAGTGCGGAAACTTTAATTTGAAGAAATAACACTCAGATTAAGTTCTTTTATCCTATTATAGTGGGTCCATCATGAAGTAGCGGATCCTGACTTGGTGGGCTCGAGATGTAAAATGTTTCTGACTAAAAAGGATTTTTGCGCTCATTACACCTCACTTCTTGTTCGAAAGGATGGATGGTCTGTGGATTCGCCTCTGCTTCTAAATTAGGAAGAAAGATCGCAATAATAATAATAATAATAATAATAATAATAATAATAATAAACATTTTTATAGCGCCTATCCAGGCCTGATCTAGGCGCTTTACAAATCTATAAAAAATTCGTTAAAAATAGCTGAATAAATCTTAAAAATTAAAAATGTACATTAAAAGTAATAAAAAGTAAAAATCGCTTAGAGTAATAAGTTTTTTTAAAAAGATAAGTTTTGAGGTTTGATTTAAAAGAACTTAAATTGTCACATGAGCGGATAAAAAGAGGTAGACTGTTCCAGAGTTCAGGCGACGAAACAGCAAAAGCTCGAGACCCATACGACTTAAGGGTGAATTTGACAGGGTTAAGGCGTGAAGAGTGTGATGATCGGAGGGTTCTAAAAAACCGTGTTTTTAGTATTAAAAAGTGTTTAAAATTTGAATTCTGTTAGATCAACTATCAGAGTAGCTGTCAGATTGTATTAGAGTAACAGTCATATTAAATGAACAACTGACAACAATTTCAGCTAAATTAAAGCAAAGGTGCAATGATTTTGAAAAAACGAATAAAAGGGGCAAAAGATGGATTAAGTATTTATCTTTAATGATAAATGCTCCACAATGATTACACATCACATCAACAGACGTGTATTTTTTTTACTGTCGGAGCTGACATCTTCATGGAGGTTTTAACTCTAACATGACGGCGGAATTATCTTCACTGCGCCTTTCAAGTGAGCTTTTAAGTCGCTCCACTGAAACACGTTCCCCACCCCTGTCAGGCACGACTGAGACATGCGCATGATTTCTGTGTCGTTTATCGCACGATCCCAGATGTTGACACCTGTCATTTCACCAATGAAGCTTTGACCGGCATCAAAGGTTCCTCCCACTGAGTCCTGCTCCTGTCCTAGTACCAGGGCTCCACCGCCACGGATCACGTGGCCTGTGAACATATAAATAAAATGATGGATTAATCAATGCGGTTTCTTATTTTTATAAATTAAAGAATAGAATAGAAATTGTACTGGAATATCCAAAGGTGCTCTTTATCCCCTTTTTTCAGTTTAAGTTGGAATTTTAATTGCGTGTCACAGTCAGTAGGTTATATTAAGTACTGTTCTTGTTCAGGAGCCATATTTTGTGTAAAATAAGTTGACTCTACCTGTTTTAAGACCTTTACCAGAAGCCGCAACCTTGCCATCTTTGAACAAGTTCCATGATCCAGCGGTATTCTCCCATGTTGCGCAGATGTGGTGCCACTTTCCATCGTTTGCAGATACAGAAGTATAGCCACTAAAGGGAACAGTAAAGAGTTAGTGTTACTCCTAGAATTGTTTCAGTTTTATTCCTTATTTCAGATAGATTAGCAGTAAATCTGTTAGATAGTTGTGTCTTTTCATTGATGTAAATTACGTCTGCACATTAAAAAAAATATAAAGGTTTGCTACTAAACAAATTTTGTGCTTAGCACTTTTCTTAGTCTAACATGGTTAAAGCCCTTTAAAAGCCTCTGTTATCCTCATGGGAAGCTTTGTTCTAAAAATAGGCACCGCGAATTGCTTTTCGATCTTAATTCCTTGTGGTCAAGTGGCCCAGATTCCTTACTGATCAGTTGCAAAGACAACCATGTTACTGGTTTGCTTTCAAAACAATTTTCAATTGTGATTATCAGATTAACGAGTTAACTGAAACGCTGCGTAGCATTGTCTGCACGATGGAGGCTGTACCCGGATATAACATAATGGGGGAAGGAAGGGGGGACTTTACAATTTATACCTCTAATGTCGCTAAAGCGTATGAAACGACTAAACTTCTAGCAGCTAGAATATGTTTGCACCTGCCAGAACCTCCAACGCCTAAATAAAAGCGTCTGTAGTCAAACAGTTCGTTGTCTGACCCAGACACAGCATAGCTCAGCAGTGTTCCTGCATTTCCTGTATCAGCGGTTTTCATCCACAGACGAGCTGTCACGGCTGTGAGGCTCGGCATGCCACGATTGATGACGTAATCACTGGTTCCTTTTCGCGGGAACAGTAAAGCGTAACCTGCCGCGAATGAACGAGAAGGAAAGAAATCTCATTTTTAAAATATAGAACTTCCAGATTTGTTATATTTTAGAAAATAACAGCAGTTTTGGTTCAATATCCCGAGTTGTATTCAATACAGAATTCGAATGTCGAGCTTCGGGTTGTATTTTAGTTTTTTTTTACAAGTCAGATTTGCTGCCTCAGAGACATTTGGTGTCCTACAGCACATTTGATCGCTACAGAAATGGTGGTAGACTGTATGTGTACCTGGATTTCGTTCCAGAGTTGTTAAGTGGCTGTCCAGCTAACAGCGGTCTGGCGACTTTCGGGTCGCGAGTAAACCTTCCCTTTATTTTTTGTGACAGAAAAGGACTTAATGTGAAATGAATAAAATCGATCTAATTTTTTCCAGAAACTTTTTCTGTGCTTCGCTACAGGACAAAACGTATTTTACTATCTGAGAGCTGTTTTCAGGGTTACTCGATGGCGGAAATTCGGCAATTTTAAAAGCCGCGTTTCTTCGAAACGGATAAATATCGCTAAATTTTAAATAGTACATTACATTAAGCCGCATTTACCTTGTCTTATCAAGGAATATTGAATTATTTGATGAAAAATTAAATTAGCTTAATTAAATCAAAGACAACGCGGTTTGCGGTATGTTTTCTCGCATGACAGATTCCTCAAAAGTAAAAGCTAAAATCTCCAAAGCGGTACAAAAATCACAGGTAAAATGCACTACACAGCAAAGATCTAACCCTATTCTAATAGAAAATAAATTAAAAGGTCCGGGTATCGTTCTACTTTGGACGCGAACAAACGTTTTTAAGAGCTCATTTGGCAAATTTACATTAGATTGCTCGTTTGACGGTTTATGCCCAGCGCATGTGATTAGATAGAAATATTTTATCCAGCAGCTCAGAGTCTTGCTGTACATCCTCGAAAAACGAGTAGGTTTGTTTTTTTATGGCCGTTTTAGTTTGTATAAATAAAAACGGCTGAAAGGCCATAAATAGGAATCGTTCGTCCGCTCGCACAATATGCAAATTTTTGCTTATTTATAACGGGTTGTTGATTTCAGCAAGTCAAAATTTCAAAGATTAAAACTCTTTCTTCTTAAACATTAGTCATTCTTGAGTTTTGACACAGTCAACTGGAGGCTCGTAAAAAAAGACATATTTGTTTTTTTTTATTAATAAGTTCTCTTCCCAATGTAATGTAACATTTGCAATGTTGATGTGTTGTTGTCACGCAATGTACCCGAGAGTGCGAGACATGGCGTCTTCAACGACATGTTTCATGTCGACGAGGCACTCCAAAACGGGCTTCAGAAAGGCGTCCCAAAACTTTCTCGATGTTGTCTAGGTGCTCTTCCGTGCTGGGCCCTGTGATGAGGATATTATCTAGCAAGACTCCTGTCGAAGGTATTCCTTGCAGCAAACCCTCCATGGTTCTCTGGAAAATGCCGGGCGCTGAAGAGACCCCATACGGGAGGCGGTTATATCTAAAAAGGCCTTTATGGGTGTTAATTGTCAAAAACTCCCTTGAGTTCTCATCCACAAGCATCTGCTCATAAGCATGGCTCAAGTCTAACTCAGTAAACGTTTGACCCCCAGCCAACTTTGTGTATAGATCATCGAGCTTGGGGATAGGGTAGCCATCCAATTTCGAGACCTTATTGACGGTAAGCTTGTAATCTCCACAGACTCTTACTGTGCCATCACTTTTCATAACTGGGACAATGGGTGTGGCCCACTCGGAATATTGAACGGGTTCAATGGTTCCTGCCTTCTCAAGTCTTTCCAGGTCTTGCTCATTTTCTCCCTGAGAGCATATGGCACTGGTCTGGCTTTATGGAAAATGGGGGTGGCTGTGGGGTCCACATGGATCTTGGCCTTTGTCCCCTGTAGGGTCCCCAGACCCTCCCCAAATAGCTGTGCATGTTTCTGCAAAATCTCTCCAAGTCGCTTGTCATGCGAAGTAAGTTGCTTAATCCTTGGCCAATTTAGCTTAATTTCTTCCAGCCAATTCCTCCCCAACAGAGCTGGGCCTTCTCCACTTACAACTAACAATGGCAAGGAGTATTCGCCCCCTTCATAATGTACATCAACTGTACACACCCCTTCGGGCTTGACCTCTTCCCCAGTGTATGTACGAAGGACAATCCCTGATTTCTCCAGTGGCGGTGCCCCGTTTTGTGAGACAAGGTGTTTGTAGGTGCCTTCACTTATCACTGACAATGAAGCCCCTGTGTCAACTTCCATTTCTAGTGCTTGCCCACCAACACTAAGCTGTACTTTGTATGGTAAAGGTCGTTTACCGCCAAGGGTAAACAAAGAATATGCACTGTTCTCTCCCCATTGCCTCCTCTCCCCCCTCTAGGAGATGGGTATCCTGTGGGGTGTCTGACTTCTTATTAGTACTAGGAGGTGGTAGTTTCCCTTTCTTTTTGTTCTGGCACACTCGAGATAGGTGACCCAACTTTCCACAAGCATAACATTTCGCATCCTTAAAATGACAGCTTTTGGAGTAGTGATTACCGCCACAGCGATAACAATTAACTTCGCCACCCTTTTCCACTTTAAAATCGACTTTGTTGAGCGAAGTATCCCCTTCCTGAGGGTCCCCCTTTTGTATCTCCGAGGCATCCTTATCTGCGGCCTCAATGGCGAGAGCCAGATCGAGCGCTCGCTTCAGGGTTAATTTCGGTTCGGCTAGTAAACGACGCTGTATTCTGATGTCGTGAACACCACACACAAGCCGATCACGTAGCATTTCATCTAATGTTGCCCCAAATTCACAGTGTTCGGTCAGGTGCCTCAACTCAGCTAAAAACATGGCAATTGTCTCACCTGGTTGTTGAGTGCGAGTGTTAAACTTGAATCGTTGTACAATAGCGGAAGGCTTTGGCATGAAATGTTCCTGGGCGAGTTTCGCTAAATCCTCATAGGTTTTGGTCTTCGGGTCCTCCGGAGCGACCAGACTTCGTATAAGCTTGTAGGTTTTGGCTCCCACGCTAACCAGGAAAATGGATCTTTTTTTGTCCGGATCGGTTATCTCGTTTGCTTCAAAAAAGTAATTTACACGCTCAGTGTAATGGCGCCAATCTTCCGTTTCGTTGTATTCGTCTAATTTTCCAAATGTAGGCATTTTCCGTGTAGACTTCGTTTCACTCTAGTCTACCTGGTCGTGGTATTCGATCACGTTCCTCGTCGCCAAAAATGTGGTGTATTTAATACAGAAAACAGTGTGTAAACTCCGAGTTACAACACTCACATGGCAAGAACTCAACTAACTCGATCGTACACATTCTCGTCCCCATAGCCCTTTCGTTTCTCTTAGCCGGCTGGGCCTTGGCACGAGGAAACAAAGGGCTCTGGGGACAGAGAATTTCCAGTCCTAGATTCTAGGACTTCCGGTCTTCATGTATGCAGTCATAATGTTTCGAAAGAATGTATGAGAGCGTCGTTACTTTTTCGACTTCCGTTTAGGAATTCTTTGTTCCAAACAGCCAATCAAAAAAATTCGAATTAATTCAAAAATCCTATGTCCCCAGAGCCCTCCGTTTTCTCGTGCCAAGCCGGCTAAGAGAAACGAAAGGGCTATGGGGACGAGAATGGATCGTACACGGCCTTCTTGTCACGTGACGACTCTACTAGTCCCAGGACTCCACACATACAAGAAAGAAAAATTAGATAAATAAATAAAAGGGCGACTCCTCTGCCTAAAAAGGTTTCCTTTTGCCTATTGTTACATCAGTTCATTATACTTTTTTTTAACAAATATTATACGCGATAGCTACTTCATATAGTTGAGTTTGATTAACAGCAGTTACTAATAATTAATATTTAATCCTAAATGTTATTTATAGTTAATAGTTGATAATAATTGATAATAATTGGTGCAGAAAGATATCCTAGATAAGTAATATAAAACAAAAAAAGTATATTTATCTCTCAAATGCACTTTGGCCTTGGTTCGCTTAAAGAAGGTTAATATACGAGAGAGTTTTTTGGCACAAGAGACTACGTAATGTCGAGAAGTGGAAGTAAAAGATTCCATTTCTTAGAGGTAGTATCTAGGTTGTTGGACTCTATATGAAACTGCGATTTAAGGGACACAAGAAAAGTTGTTAAAACCGGGATCTTCTTGTTGACTCTGCAGCTCCATATATAATGTCTTGCCAGAAGAAAGCAGAAATTTAATTGAAGTGAAAACTTGGTGGTGTCTGGTCTCAGACCCAGATATATGGCGGCGTGTTTTGGATAGTCTATCGTTATTAGGTTAACCTGTTTAAGTTTTTCAGTCAAAGTTTCCCAAAAGGTTGCTACAAAAAAAAAGGTAACTTGGCCAGCAGTTATTTTCAATAAAACACATGACCTCGATGAGGTGTACGCCAGAGCCCGCGATATGGTCATGTGATACTGGTCAGCGGATACCTTGCATTGACAGCTGTCAATTGACCATGTTAACGTTAGAAAATTTCCTGTTGTCTTTCAGCTAATCATAATGCAGAATATCCATGTGTAATTTGCACTGACCAGTGTTACACTTTTTGCACTGTTGTTACAACTGAACTGCGCTACTCTTAGCCAATAGGAATCGAGTAATTTTTTAATGTATATTATTAACACGGTAAAAATCATCAAGAATTCATTACTATTAAAAATACGAAATCTATTTTTCTTATTACTAATACAAAATCTAAGTTAAGTTAAAAACAACATGAAAACTAGTCCCTCATCCGAAATGATCATTTTATGGTCCACAGCCCGGGGGGGGGGGGGGGTACTCCCATATGTGGCCTATACAGGTATGTGCCGCCCGATAGGGTATGGTTTTTGAGGTTCTCGGTCCTTAAATAGGGTATCATTTTTGCTCCTTTTGGCAATGTGTTCCCGGTGTGATCCTTAGATAGGGTACCTTAATTCTATCAGCTAAAATAAACGCCCAGCTAAACGAAAAAAGGATATCTTAAAGCAGAATTTTCTGTTCAGGTATTAGTAAAGCGATTTTATAAAGATTTGTGTCTTGTCGTGCGCGGTTAGCCGTTATTTGGGTCGTCACGGAACGCTTCTCCTACCCTTGAATAGGGTGTCATTTTTCGGTTTTGGGCCTTAAAAAAGGTATCAATTTTCGCTTTCTTTATCCTTAAATAGGGTCAGGGTTTAAGAACCTTGGCGGCACACCCCTATCCAAAATTTATGGGAGTAACCCCCCCCCCCCGGAGTCCACAGCTTTCACAGCCTACTTTGAACGCGCTTCTCCCCAAGTTTAGTCGTTCGATACTACAGTGGAACACGATTTTTCGACCTCTCGATGTATCGGACCTCTTGATAACTTAAACCAAAGGTCGTTTCCCTTCCTATACTACAATTGACAGTTATTTTTTTGAATTCCCCGATTTCAATTTCGTTTCCCCTGTAGGTTCGAGAAAGCGGGATTCCATTGAAGTTGAACTTTGCAGTTTTATTGCGTGGTTGTCAGTCGATTACTTTGCAAACTATAAATTGTAGACAAGTGGTCTAAAGGTAAAGGGCCGACAAATTATAAACACGATTTTCGGTGAAATTGTACCGGAACTTGTAGCGTCAATAACAATTTTAATCATGTTATTTCATCACCTACAGGACGCTACGCAGTTGTTGCCAATATTTAAGGAAGACGCTGCACAAGCCATTTTTGGAAAAACAAATAAATAAAAAAAATAATTTATATTCTATTCTATTCTGACAAAAGCCTGAAGGAGACACAACGTACCATTGACCAAATAGTGATCAAAAATCTACAAGATCATTGTGACAGCACCGAGAGAGAGCAGCAAATTAAACCAGGAGATCAGCACTCTTAAAAATCGTCTTCAGTCATTCCAAAATAACAAGTCACCTGGAAACGATGGGTGGGAGGCGCAGTGGCCTAATGGTTAGCGCGCTCGCCTCCGAGTCGAACGGCCCGGGTTCGAGGCCTGGCCGGGGCGCTGCGTTGTGTTCTTGAGCAAGACACTTAACTCTCTCCACCCAGGTGTATAAATGGGTACCGGCGAATTTACTGCTGGGGGGTAACCCTGCGATGGACTAGCATCCCATCCAGGGGGGAGTAGCAATACTCCTAGTCGCTTAATGCTACGGAAACCGGGATAAGCTCCGGCCTGTATGGGCCACTAGGCTCCAAGCAGACTTTACCTTTACCTTTTGGAAACGATGGCCTTACGGTGGAATTTTACAAAACATTTTGGAATTCTATTGGAAATTTAGTAGTCGATTGTCTTAATTATTCTTACGAATGTAGTTAATTATCTCATACTCAAAACCAAGCTATTATAAAGACAAACGAAATATAGGCCTATCTCCTTGATTAAAATCGACGGAAAAGTCGGCTCAAAAGCTAGCTGAGATAATTCATTTTAACCAAAATGCCTACGTAAAAGGCAGAACTATACTAGACGCCGTGAGAACCATAGATGACATCTTAGAGCAGCCTAGTACCCAGGCGTTCCCTGACCGCTTATCGATTTGGCGCGAAATTCGTGACGTCACCGAATGACACTGAGCGGGAATGCGTTCTCCGGCCGGCACGCCAACCCGTTCCCAGGCCCTTACGTGGACCTCGCGCTCGCCCGAGAGAGTAGGAGAACGCATAGGGACTAGGCTGATCCTAGAGTACACAGAAAGAAAAAAAATTAATTGATTGTTAGTAGGGATAGACTTCCAAAAGGCGTTTGATTCGGTAAATCGGAATTTCATGGTTGAGGCACTTTCTGCCTTTAATTTTGGCACTTCTCTTATTCATTGGGTACAAACATTTTATAAAAACATCTCAAGTACAGTTTTGAACAACGGTTACACAACCACTCCCTTTCAAGTTCTTAGAGGGGTAAGACAAGGTGATCCATTATCGCCATATTTATTTATTATTTGCTTGGAAATTTTAGCTATTTATGTACGCC
Source organism: Oculina patagonica (assembly GCF_052425735.1). Classification (NCBI taxonomy): domain Eukaryota; kingdom Metazoa; phylum Cnidaria; class Anthozoa; order Scleractinia; family Oculinidae; genus Oculina; species Oculina patagonica. The sequence goes on along the minus strand of NC_135761.1, from coordinate 63,592,176 downwards.
TCAATGAAAACATCAAAGGTATTATAGTAGATAAAGAAGAGATAGAATTAGAGATTTTTGCAGACGACTTAACATCTTTCCTAAGAGACCGTCCTTCAGTTAACGCTCTATTTGAAACCATCGACTGTTTTTCGTCATGTTCTGGTCTGAAGGTCAATTAAAAAAAGACTGAAGTGATGTGGTTGGGGAATCACAACCCAAACCCGCCTACGCTAGCAAGCTGCTCCGATAGAAATATAACCGTTAAGAAGGTGATTAAAATTTTAGGGATTCACTTTACCTATAATCAAATCCTTTGGAAAAAGTTAAATTTCGATCATGATGAGGTTTTAAAATATATTAGTGAGAAGCTTCACTTTTGGAACTGGAGGAACTTATACAACGATTTTAGGGCGAATTCAAATTGTCAAAACTTTTGTGGTTCCAATCTTTATGTACAGAGCTGGCTTAGTATGCATGCACAAGGACATCATCAAAGAAACAAACAAGATTTTATTTTATTTGGAAAGGAAAGGATAAAGTTAAACGATCTTCTCTTTTAAGCGACGTCGAAAACGGAGGCCTGAGGGCACCGCACTTAGAATCAGCCATAAAGACACAGCGAATCATGTGTTGCAAGAAATTTGTTGATTCGCAACAACGTAGTTGGAAAATATTGCTCTTACACTATTTAAAACCAGTTGGGGGTAAACTTGTTTTAGGATGTGGATTTGATATAAAGAAACTTCCGATAAAATTACCAAAATTTTATGAGGAACGTTTTCAAATTTTTGCTGAGCATTCTGAGCATTCTGCAGTAAACGTTCAATGCTTGAATAACATTTCTAGGGCGGATATAATCATATGGAACAATAAACATATTTGTGTCGATGGTAAATCAATTTTTCATCACACATTGTTTGAGAAAGGAATACCGTATTTATTCGATTAAGTGCCCAACCTCGAATAAGCGCCCACCTCGAATAAGCGCCCACCCTGTAGGTAGGAAAAGTTAATAAGCGCCCAGCCTCAAATAAGCGCCCACCCCCACCCCCTAGAAAATTGACGTGCACGAGAGAAGTGAAAGTACTACCAAGAGACTACCCCGAAGACCAAGCTTTCTCAATAATTTACAGAAAACTTTCAATGATCAGTAAAAATTCGGCTTTTGGATATCTTCACGTTCTGTTATTATTTACTTTTTTCTTGCAAAATAAGCGTACTACTTGCTAAAAATGGTGAAAATTTAATAAGCGCCCAGCCTCGAATAAGCGCCCACCTCGAATAAGCGCCCACTCTCAAGGTCCAAAAATTTAATAAGCGCCCAGGGCGCTTAAACGAATAAATACGGTAATTACGCTTGAAAATCTTATAAGTGACAACAATGATTTAATCATTAAGAATCCTCGTAGCTCAAGTTTCATACCGGTAGAAGTGTTTTCTCTGATGCAAGTCATTGATGCGCTGCCAATAAAAATTCCCTAACCGCCTGTGGGCACAAGTGCAATAAAGCATTTGTTCTAAATGATCACATTAAACTGCGTTTGAATAATCAAGAAGTGTTGATTAACAAGGCTGTTTCAAAAAACGTTTATCGTGAAGTTCGATCCGAGTATGAAACCCCTCCAACTGCGCAAATGAAATATTCGGAGCAGTATTCTAGTGCGTGCTTGGAATGGCGAGAAATTTACAGTCTTCCCTCTAAGGTACTCATAGACACAAAGTCGAGAGAATTTCAGTACAAAATCTTAAACAGATACTTAACAACCAACTCATTTCTTTGCAAAATTGGTTTGATTGCCTCACCATTATGTACATTTTGTGGATTAGAGAGCGAGTCCCTCGAGCATTTACTTACCAGTGTTTCTTGGCTGGACTTCATTGACTGGTGCAGAAATACAAACATTGTTTTTGAAGAACTTTCTGATATAGATAAGCTCTTTGGAGTTTGGAAAAGAAAAGAAGATTTTTACTACCTAATTCTAACTAAACATCACATTTATGAAAGCCGGAAGAACAACAACCGCTCATCTCTTCGAGTATTCACTAAAATTGTTAACTATACATACCAACTGGAATTATATGCAATGAAATCAAAAAATCAGGAAGACAGCCAAAATCTAAATCAAAAATGGAAAAAATATACTGAGAGTTTCTAAATTTCTTAATGTAACTCCTGTGTAGCCAAATAGTTATTCTTTAAAACAAAGTATATAAGTTAAGCCAAATAAATGGTTATTGTAAGTTATTTTATAACCCTGTGTTAACTGTATTATTATCAGCAGCACAAAACGAAATCGTATAGAAGTGGAAGTGATTGAAGATGTAATTGTAGTCGTGTTGTAAATGATGTAAGTAGTGATTTTAGTATTGGTATGTAAGTAAGGTAAATGTATTGTAGTGCAATTAGCTGTGTTGTATAACATTTGTATAATAAGTAGTGTGTTGTAATGAACTGTATTTCGCCTCAGTGTTGTAAGTAGGGTTGGCAAATTCATTAAAAAAAAGATAGTGATCTATTTCCATCGATCTTCTCTCTACTGTATAAGCTATGGGAGAAAAGGTTGGTTGCTCCCCATGGAGGAAAAAAATATATGCGCGCCAGAGACATAACTACTATTGGATACCATATATATTAAGTAAAGAAAAACCTTCCCAATTCTCGGAAAAAATCGAATATTGTTTTACAAAATAATATCAGTCAGTATGTAAATCAGAGAGTAATCGGTGATGCAGGATCGAACCATGAATCAGCAACTGAAAACAGCAAAAGAAAAAAAGACTAGAATTAAAGGAGGAATGAAAGCGCTTTATAGAACACGAATAAAACAAACAAAAGATTGTTTACACAGTTTATCTTTAATGATAAATGCTCCACAATGCTTACATATCACATCAACAGACGTGTATTTTTTTTACTATCGGAGCTGACATCTTCATGGAGCTTTAACTCTAACATGACGGCTTAATTATCTTCACTGAGCCTTTCAAGTGAGCTTTAAAGTCGCTCCACTGAAACACGTTCCCCACCCCTGCGAGGCACGACTTTGACATGCCCTTGATGTTTTGTTCTTTTATCACGTGATCCCAGATGTTGACACCTGTCATTTCACCAATGAAACTTTGACTGGCCTCAAACGATCCTCCCACTGAGTCTTGCTCTTGCCCTAGAACCAGGGTTCCATTGCCGCGGATGACGTAACCTATGAAAATGTCAAGACAAACGATGAATTAAGTTAATTATTAGAACTACTCTAACTTCTCGCCGTAGCGTGTTTGGAAAAGCTGTCGTTTCGAGCGTTAGCCCTCTGTTGGAGCAGACTGGAGGATTGTGGGTTGTGTATGTGTTTATGTAGTGGATTTACGTTATTGGAGCAGGCTTGGTAACAGAGGATGCACGAGTAAACTAATTAATTTATTAAACGAGAACGATCCGTTGATTTCACGGAGAGCCATTGTGTCGAGTTTTAAGGTCGGAACACCTCGTGTGGCATGGTGCATTTTTGCGACAATACGCTGAGACTGAATTTTGTCGCTGCGATCAGTCGCACGAATTCAAACCAGTTTGAGTTCGTGCGACTGATCGCAGCGACAAAATGAGCGAAAGCAGCGTTGTCTCGCAGCCTGTGCGGCACACTTCTGCGACAAGTCGCTGCGACAAAATATGAATTAGCCAATGAGAGAGCGTCCTGTATTTTCGCCATATTTATATTGGAAAACTAGTTCACATTCCCACTCTTGCGTAGCCAACTGGTCTGCCTCCTGCCAGTTGGGATTTTTAACCTTGTTATGTTCATTTAAAAATATTTGTTTCCTCTGTTTCAGTGGCATGCCTGTAAACTAGCTATCTCGTAGAGCCAAAAAAGCTAAGTGCATGACCACTATTAACACCATTTATTTATTTAATTATTTTTTGCAAATTCGCTGCGTCTACACCGAACAAGCGCCTTTTGACTTCGACTTGACTTTGACTTTGACTTCGACTTGTTTTGAAGCAATACACACGGGGCGTCTTGTCGCAGAGACCTGTCGCTGCGACTTGCCGCCTAGTGTGTCCCGACCTTTAAAGTTTTGCGAATTTCAGTGTTGCTTTGTAGGAAGGAAGGAAGGAAGGGATTACGTCAGTCAGTCAGTCATATAAAGGACCATGTATGTTCAGGAGCCATAAATGGCAATGCTAAGGTTACTGAGTAGAAGGACCAGACACCTACCTTTTTTAAGACTTGTACCAGAAGCTGCCATTTTGCCATCTTTGAACCACTTCCATGATCCAGCGGTGTTTTCCCAGGTTAGGCAGATGTGGTGCCACTTTCCATCGTTTGCAGATACAGATTTGCGGCGACTAAAGACATAAGCGAAAAGGTTATGTCACTTCTGATATCTTGTCTGTGTTGGTTTCTTTTACATACTTCCACTCTTAGTTTATCAATTCAGTATATTAATTAAATCCTAAACGACAACTCTTTAAACTGCTAATAAAAATGCTACCTAATAAAAGAACGTAATATACACACCACGATACAGTAGCCTGCAAGTAAGCGTCCTGATGAATTCGCAACGTTTGGGTAGGATTAGGAGTAAAAACAGAAACGGCAACAGCACTACAACCGTAGTAGCATTAGCGACAGCAGCAGAAGCAACAGCAATAATTAATTATTATACAAAATAAATCATGAACAAAAGTTCAGAGTACTGCGTGGCACTTGGATGAATCAAAGTAAAAAATGTTAAAAGGTATAAAAGTGCCAAAAAGTTATTTAAAGATCAAAAGTTTCAGGATTAGCCCTTGTTCAGTGGTGACTGACGTTGCCATAAACAACACGACTAAATTTTCTACTATAATTTATTGTTTTTACCTCCCAGCGTTTCCTACACTAAACCAAAAGTTTCCGTAGTCCAAAAGGTTCAGTTCATTGTCCGATCCACGTGACCCAGTCACAGCATAGCTCAGCGGTGTTCCGTAATTTCCTGTGTCAGCAGTTTTCATCCACAGACAAACTGTCACGGCTTTGAGGCTTGGCATGCCACGTGTGATGACGTAATCACTGGTTCCTTTTCGCGGGAACAGTAGAGCGTAAGCTGGGGCGACTGAGGTGCAACAAACAGCGGCTGAACAAACAGAAAGCAATCTTACTCAAATGGGCTTCAGTTGCATGATTTTATTAACAAATGTCCAGTGAGTTAAGTGTGCAGTGAAACATAAATATGCAGAAGTCAAGTTAAGCCTGTTTTTCAAGCCAAGGGGTTTGTCTTTGCGATTTTACTCACAAGTAATTTAGTTTTATAAGAAAATCTTAGGGTTTTAGTCATATGGTCACTAATAAGTTAAGAGGTGGATAAATTAGACAGTATGCGTACCTTGCTTTTCCAGTTTTCCTAATCTTTGAGACATCATTTGAACCTGCACTGACAAGGCTGTATTCGACTTGTTCAGCGAACCCATTTTTCTTTCGACAGTTTCCTCCAGTGACTCAACCGTTTTGGACAACGTTTTAATGGTTTCATTTATTGCATCCAGTTTTCCTGTTGATGATTAAAGATAAGAGAAATATCCATATAAGTGACAACAAAAACTAAACTGAAATTAAGTGCCCCAAACTAATCGATTCATTAAATTAAATTTTAAAATTTTTTGTCTTTTCGGTGACCTTTTGTCCAGTCATTGTGCTCACTTACGGGTGATATGGAACGTTTTTGCTTTTTGGCTGATGAAACTGCACGAGCACGCCTGCATTCGACTTGTTCGCCAATTTAAAGTTTTTTCAGATATTTTCATCCAGTGATTCAATTTAATGGTTTCGTTCAGAGCATCCAGTTTTTCCTGTAAATGGTGAAAATATGCAAAAAATCAGAAAAAAATAAATAATGGAAAAATTTAGGAAAAAAAAGTTCAATTTTTATGAGTCTTATGAGGCTGATCTTTAAATATTATACTGCTCTTAAATATTTTGATAGCCAGGGCCGTAACTAGCAAGAGGCAAGACGAGGAACTTGCCTCGTCTCAATTTTTACCCAAATTAAAAAAAACAAAATAAGTTATGTTGGGAAAATTATCCCGAGTTGAACAAGAATAATTTTCTCAAGAAATACCTCATAACAAATGTCTCTGAAAGAGATTAATAGCTTCTAGACTTAATTTTTTTCTGGAGGGCATGCCCACAGAACCCACTAGCAAGATCTTGCCTCGTCTATGGCAAAGGTCTGGTTACGGCCCCGATAGCGGATATGTATCGCTAGCCAATAATTAACTGTATATAATATATACCTTGTTTTTCTATGGTTGTCTGTAACGTCTGAGACATCACTTCAAGCTGCAAGGCGAGCGCTGCGTTCGACTCGTTCACCAAATCCAATTTCTTTTCGAGTTTTTGCTCCAGCGACCCAACCGTTTTGCAACAATTATTAACGGTTTCGTTAATCGCATCCAGTTTTCCACCGCGCTCGTTCCTTTCATCCAAGGCTTGCAGTTTTCTGGCCAAATCTTCATCTTTCGCGCTCAGCGACTGTAATTTGCTTTTAATTTCAGCGAGCGCGATCTTCGTTTCTCGGGCCGTGGACACAACAACCTCGTTATGGTCTCCAGTGATGAAAACTTTCCCTTCCGCGGTAGTCTTGTTCACCCCAGTTGACGAAACAACTTGGGTTACAGCCACAAACATCAAAAACAGAAAAAAACAAATCGATTTTGCTGCAAACATCATGTTGACGACAAGAAGTCTGTTAGTGAGACTGAATCTTGAGTAGCAATGATAGAAAATTTTAGTCAGTGTGAAGTACATTGTAAATATAAATTTAACAAGTATTTTTTCCTCGACCGTGATTATGCGATCCACGGTCTGTTTGATTATCGTGACATGGAAAACAAATGTTATTGTTCTACAAAGCGGCTATGATATCCGTATGGGAAAAATTATACTGGCGATCCTTCTAATGAACAAAGTCAATGGAATGTTAGAGAATATTTGTGGACAATCTCTCTGAAAACTGAGAAGGCATGTGCGCAAGGAAGTTTGTTAGATAAATGACAAGTACACTTTTTTGTTCATTGTTGGTAAATGAATTTATTTCGAGTTCTGTAACGCAAACCTGATCACGGCTACAGATTATACGGTGCGGAGGGTGGGGGGAGTGGGGAGGGAGGGAATACGGTGTTTGAGCAGCTGAACAGTGTGGCTATCCAGTTATATTTCTTTGCAATTATCGCCACATATTTTGAGTCTCCAAAATTCTGACAATTTCTCTAGAAACCCGACAAAAATTTGCTCTTCTTCCGAGACATTAGAATCGTCACCCCCATGGTTTTATGCAAAAAGTCGCGACAAACGCAAACATTTATCATAAATTTTTGGCATTTATTTAACTTAGCCTTCAGAGTTTCAACCGAGTTTCAATAGACATTTTCGACATTACAGATAGGAATTTATTGCTGAAAATACGATTTGAAGGAAAGGAAAAATAAAAAATAGGACACGAAGCAATAAATTATCTTGTAAGTTTCATTTCGTTGGGAATGATACACACTGGATCTGACTGAAGACTAAATGTAATCCTTAAATACGGTTTTATTTGTCTTGCTCATATAAAATTCAAAACAGAATTTTGAAGTAGGTCAAGAAAACCAAACAACGTTACGTGAAAGGATGTAGTCTCCCTCGCAGCCGTTCTTAGTGTCGTCACGCAAAATTCCTCCCCACTAACGGCTGCTCACATTCGAACAACATTCCTTTCCCTTTGTTTCTTATGTGACCAATCACAGCACGGGAGATCGTAATCAACATGTTTTTCCCGCGAATTCGGTTGTTGCAGAGAAGAACATTTCGATGTGTTTTGAAAACGCAAGCAATGTTTTTCAACGGAATTAAAAAGCGTTGCAATTCCATTTATAAATAATTTTTCAAAACATTGTCAACACGTTTTGAAACATTCGACAAAATTAACAATCACGGCATTCGATATTCAACGAAATCACCGAGCATTTAGAATCATTCACGGGACTGTTGAGCCAGCTTTTAAAATTCTCTACAGCGTATTTTGAATCCACTTACATCATTAATTTCGGTTTGAATTTGGAGCAGAAACTGAACAAATACACGGAGTACTCCTGTAATTTTGCGACGTTATGTCTGCGTTTCAAAGGACATTCGATCCCATGTATTTCGCACGCACGCAACAAGTTCTGATGATAAATAAATTTTATTCATTGTGTCTAGATACCCGGCAGCCGGGAAGTGTTTTCAAAATACTACATACACCGACATCTCAGCAGGTTCAAATGGAAATTTTGATGGAAAAACGGGAAGCATTTTTGACTGCCGGGTATGTAGTCTTTGAAAAATCGTGCCCGTGAGTCACATAAAGTTCGTACAATTTGTGCAAAACCAAACTGACATTGTAAAAACTCGCTTGGTATTTCCGACCGAAAATTGAAATACTGAAATACTCTCGGGAGCTAGGTTTCAATGATCATTTTTGTGGATATTGAATGTATTGATTATTCATGAATTTTTGACTGCCGGGTATCTAGTCTTTTGAACAACCGTGCCCGTGAGTCGAGGATTTTATAGTATGCCGAAGCCAAGAGAATTCGTCCACAACAAAAGCAAAACATTATTTAGAATCGCTTCGCATTTCTCAGCAAATATCGAATACTCTCGCAGGGTTTCAACTTCAGTTTTTGTAGAAATTATTCTATAAGAGTTGACACCGGAGTCAGAGTACGAATTTTTTCTAAGTGTCGAAGAATCAAGATTTTGTAGTATGCCCAAGCTCGAAAATTTCCTCAAACACAAAGCCAAAACTATAATTGAAATCGCTTGGCATTTCTAAGCAAAGATCTATAGTTTTGAGGAGGATTGGATTGGTTTTTCCGTGGAAATTCTAGAATAATTTCAGACTGCCGGGTATGTAGTATTTTGAAAACACTTCCCGGCTGCCGGGTATCTAGACACAATGAATTTTATTTGTTTTATTCCGCGGCGTCAACTCTCTATAACTGGTGCCGATTAAACCCTTCTGCGGGAAATTTATCAAAAAGGGCTTGGCTTCGCTGACCGTTGCAATAAAACAGCATGAAAATAACAGGCGCAAACTTTTATCTTTTAGCTTATTTTATAGCAACCGTTCAACAATGCGGCGCTACATTGTCTGCCGTGTCTGCTTTCGAAAAATTATTTTTCTGAAAAGATCTGTAAACCGTTCAGTTTCAACCGGTTTACAAACGCAGAAGAATAAAAACCGAAGACCATACGTCTCATAAAAAGTTTTAAATTCCTCTGCTGTGTAAAAAAAGTTAAATTTGACTAAATTTAATATGTGTTGGGATAAACTTTACTTTTCGCCAGTTCATATGCATGTCGGGACGGTTCATGTCATCCAACAATTGCAAGTTAGCCTGGTTTTCATATGTCGGGAAAATCCCAGACGATCGGGGATTTCACTGTTTCCCGACCGTCCCAGACTTTGCCGACTAAATGAAAACTCGAAATCGTAAATATCCCCGATCGTCTGGGATTTTGCCGACATATGAAAACCAGCCTAAAAATGCACGGCGAAGTATGCGTTCGGGAGCGACAAATATAATTATTGTTTTCGTATTCTTGTCTCTTCTTTCTCAAAGATTGCGGTTCTGGACATCTTTATTGAAACAGAGCGAAATATTTTCCAGTATTTTAACGTTTTGCGGAACATTCGGATCAAACATTCGAACTGAAGCAAACAACGTGTAAATTAAGAAACATATTTTATTCATTTCTAAAAGTTTTCACAACGGACGAAATAACATTGCGAATTCACAGCAAAAAACAATGTTTAGAAATGTAGTCGAGAAAAAAGAAGGATATTTTTGTCAACCTACCTATGAGTTTCGGAAAGTCTCTCCTGTATCAAGTTGTATTGATCGGATATTGTAAACATTTCGAGGCTTTCCCACGGCATGAAGCTGTCGCAGTTTCTCCATTGTCTTTCACGACTCTTAACAAGCGTTTTGTTCTTGGAATTTTTTGATCCTTGAAGATTCCCTTCAATTCAGTTTTAAGCTCTTGAAGATGATCAGATGCCTTTTTAAACGTTATAAGCCTTTGATAGCACGCTTTGCAAGCTGACAACTCGCTGGTCGCTGAATAGCAGATCACATTCACATCCAGTCATGAACAAATCAGAATAATCGCCGGAAAATCGAAACGATTCTCAACGCATGTAATGTCTGCACACCAGACAGGTCCTCGATGAAGGCGGATTCTCGCCAGGAAAACACATACACGTTTTCAAGCCGCCATCTTCCTTTATTGCACTACCCACAATGCCTTAGGGCTGGGCCTACACAGGCAACCCAGTTACAACACACTACATCTTCCCCCTTTTTTAAATGAACACAATGGGTACAATGAAAAGCTAGACAAAATCCGATATAACTGTAAACCATAACAAGTAAAGGATACAAATCCAAATGCAAATAAAAGCACTGTTTTAAAGTCTTAACTGGTAGTCTCTTGTTCAATAGATAACACTTCTTAGTCAAAACACTAAGTGTAGTCCTCACGGTCCATATCAGAAAACGATCTTAAGTAGCAAAGTCCTTAATAAGTTCGCTTAGCTTAGCCTTTTCCAGTAACATAGTCCTTAAGCCAGCTTGGCTCAGTTCTCGTCCGTGTTGATCTTCGAGGTTCACTGGTCTGTTCTGGTACCCGAGTAACAGCGGGCTGTGGTGATGGTTCCATAACAGGCTCAGTCACTGATCCTTGTGCTGGGATCTCATCCAGTTCAGGAACAGGAAGGGTAGCTGGTTTCAGTAGTGGTTGCTGAACCAATGGCTGTGCTACTGGCTGAATTCCTAACTGCTGTGGCTGGCAAGCCTGTGGTCTTTGTCCAATGAACCTTTTCACATGGCCTACATTTCTCTTAAGTAGGGTTTCACCTCGCTCAATGACCACTAAGTCCCCTTTCTTGGATATTACACTGTATGGGTCTGGATCATACACTGCAGACAGCTTGTTCTGTTTCCGCTTCAACAGCAACACCCTGTCTCCTTCTGCTATGTCTGACTCCGCAGCTCTCTTGTTAGCAGTTTCAGCCCCTCGCTTCTTCTGCTCTGCATCCTGATCCCGTGCCTGCTGGTCTGTGGTACTCGACCTCTCCTCCTCATAATCCCCTTCAAATTCTGGCATCTTTGTTCGCATCTTCCTTCCATACAATAGCTCAGCCGGGCTAACACCTGTAGTGGTGTGCGGTGTTGACCTGTAAGCAAGAAGATACTTCTGAAGCTCTTGCTGCCATGGTTTCCCTTCAGCTTGTGCTGCACGCATTGCCTTAAGGAGCGATTTATTCTGCCTTTCAACCTCTCCGTTCGCTCTCGGCCACAGTGGAATTGTCTTCTTGTGTTTGATTCCAAGCTCGTTAAGGAATTCCTCCATCTCTCGGCTAACTAAGTTTGTCCCATTATCTGTTCGTAATGTCTCAGGGATGCCATGTCTAGTAAAATGCTTCTCCAAGCACCTGATGATAACACTGCTAGTTGTGCTTCTCACTACATCCACCTCAATCCATCTGCTATAGTAGTCGACAGTCACAAGAAGGCTCTCCCCTGTTGGCAGTGGACCCATCAGATCTACTGCAAGGTCTCTCCATGGCTTTGTCGGCATGGTCGTTGTCTTCACAGGAGGTACGGTGGCAGCAGGAGTCACAGCTTGACATCCAAGGCATTTTTTGCAGTGACTTTCCACCATACTGTTCATATTCGGCCACCACACCTTGCTTCGGAGGCGATCTTTCGTTTTCACTATCCCTTGGTGTTCTTCGTGGGCTAACTCTAAGACCCGTTTACGCAAGCTCGCCGGAACAACAATCCGCATGCCTCTCATCACCAATCTTCCAACCACAGTAATTTCATCACGCAACAACCTGTATGGACTAGGCGCTTTAGACCAGTCCCCTGTTTTCCAACAACGAAACACCTCAGTCAGTTCCTCATCTTCAGCGGAAGCTCTCTCTATCTCTCGGGAGGTCATTGCGCGTGGTGTAGCATTGACCGCTACCATTCTGACATACTCTTCGGTTACACCATCCCGGGGCGAGGCTGGTATCTTTGTCAAACGACTTAGGCAATCAGCTATATTCTGGCCTGAGGGTACATGACGAACTGTGTACTTGAACGGCATAAGACGCAGGACCCATCTCTCAACTCTGGCTGATGGTTTAGATCTAGGACCATAGATAGCTTCCAGAGCTTTACAATCAGTGACAAGCTCAAATGACTGTAACCCAGATAGGTAGAGATGAAATCTCTCACAAGCCCAGACGACCGCTAGGGCCTCTTTCTCTGTCTGGCTGTATCGACGCTCGACATCACTCAAGCTTCGGCTCGCAAATGCGACTGCTCTCTTCACTCCTTGCTTTTCTTGCACGAGTATAGCCCCAAGTCCAACCGGACTTGCATCGGTAACCACTTCAGTTGGTGCATCCTTGTCGTAGAAGGCCATCATTGATGCCTCAGCCAACTGTTTTTTCAGAGCCTCAAATGCGTCATTCTCCTCTTTGCCCCAATACCACTTGGCATCTTGACGTGTCAGCTTCCTAAGTGGTTCCACCGTTGTCGCAAAATCAGGCAGGAACCGTGAACTGAAACTGACAAGTCCCAGAAAGCTTCGCAACTCGGCGACATTGGTCGGAGCCTTTGTTTCTCGAATAGCCTGTACTTTCTCTTCTGTCGGCCCCACACCATGTTTGTTTAAAAGCAGCCCCATGAACACGATCTGATTCATTCCAATCTTGCACTTATCCTTGTTTAGGGTAAGGTTTCTCTCTTGCAATCGATTAAGCAATGCAACAAGGTTTCTGTCATGGTCCTCTGTTGTCTTTCCATGCACCACAATGTCGTCAGCGATGTTGGTGGCTCCAGGGCACCCAGCAATTGTTTGTCTAACAATGTTCTGGTATTGTTCTGGGGCGCTGTTAATACCAAAACTCAACCTCTTGTAGCGAAACAGTGAATCACCAGCTGAAAAGGTTGTGATGTCCCTGGAACCTTCTTCTAGCTCGATTTGATGGAAGCCCATGTTCATGTCAAGTTTTGAGAAAACAGTGCTCCCATTCAGTTCCTCCAGTACCTCATCCACTGTTGGAATCGGTAGCTTCTCCCTTCGTATGGCCTCGTTCGCACACCTCATATTCACACAAATACGTACATCATCCTTGTTTGGTTTGGGAGCAATTACAGCTGGGCTCACCCATGTTGTTGGACCTGAAACCTTCTCAATGATGTCAAGATCAAGAAGCTCGTTTATTTTCTTTGTGACTTTCTCTTTCAGAGGGTAAGGAATTCTTCTGGGTTTCTGTGCTACAGGTTTAACCTCCGGATCAATGTGCAGTTTAAGCTGGTAGCCTGACAATTTGCCAACTCCTGAGAACACCTTCGGAAAACGATCTGCAATACCATCAATGTCATTGCCCACAGAATAAACATTTGCCACACCCTCTAATTCTGGTCCAACTTTCAACACTTGTAATCGCTTAGCTGCTGGACTACCGAGTAAACACCTTCCTTCTCCTTGCGTCACGAGGATCGTTTCCATAGTTTTCCTTCCATTACACTCAATACTCGCCTCAAACTTACCCACAACTGGTAAACAACCATTCCCATACACTCGCAAGTTCCTTTCTTCAGGTTGCAATTTTGCTTTAAGGCCACTCTTCACAAGGTTGTTAAACTGCCTCTCACCAAGTACAGTAGACTGGGCACCCGAGTCAACAAGCATGCTGGTGGTTGTGTTATCAATCTTGACCATAATCACATTATCCTCACAGGCTCTCTCTCCATTAAAGTTTATAGGGAATGCATAAGGCTCTTCCCCACTGTCATATTCAACTTGATTAACTTGCTTGTTCCCTGATTTTGAATCACGTTTAGCATCACTAAAACGCTTTCCTCCACGCCCTCTGCTTTCTTTCACTCTACCACCCCTTTTGCTCTCAGTATCACCCTTACAACAAGCTGCCCAGTGCCCTTTCTGACCACACTTTGCACACGTTTTACCCCGAGCTGGACATACCTTATCACGAGCATAATGTCCCACCTTGCCACATGCATAACACTTCTGGGTTCCAAATCCACTCGACGGTTTCTTGCTGTCGCGGTCCTTGACCATGTTCACGTTACTCTGTCCTCCCTCTCCTTCGGCAATGTTGCTCGCCTGACGCCGTGCCGTTTCCCACGCTCTCGCTTTCTCTATCGCTGCAGCAAGCTGTATATTTGGCTCCTCAAACAGCTTGGTCCGTAACTCCAAGGAAGAAACTTTCTCCAACAACTGATCTCTCACGGCGAATTCAAGTTCCTCAGGTCCATAGCTACAATGCCTTGCTTGTTTACGAAGTCTGAGCACGAATGAGTCGACATCTTCTCCCGGTTCTTGCTTTAGCTGGCGAAGAACATGCCTTTCGTACGCAGCATTTTCTTGCACTCGAAAATAAGCGTTCAGTGTTCGAACAGTTTGTAAATAAACATCATCATCTTGGCCTTCCGGAGCATTGATGATTGCCAGATTCTCGAAAATATCCTGCACGCCAGAACCAGTTCGATAGAGTAATTCGTTCCTCTTTCTCGCGGCGTTTTGAAGATTTGCTTTCCCTTCGGCAAAATATGTAAACCCTCGCAGCCAAACACGCCATCGCTCGCTCAATTCTGATTTCGAGCCCGAAATATCCATCGGTTGAATATTTGTCGCCGCCATACCACTAGAAAGGATTATTCTCGCAATCCTCGTCGCCAATGTAATGTCTGCACACCAGACAGGTCCTCGATGAAGGCGGATTCTCGCCAGGAAAACACATACACGTTTTCAAGCCGCCATCTTCCTTTATTGCACTACCCACAATGCCTTAGGGCTGGGCCTACACAGGCAACCCAGTTACAACACACTACAACGCATTTGTATTAAAGCTCGAAATTCGAAATGTATTGCTATTAAACAACATCAAAAGCTTCTTCAAGGCCAAGGGTCGCTCTTTTGAAAGGTGAGAACTCCAAAATAAAACACGCAATGCGATTGGTTAGATTACTTTGGCGGGTACGGTTCCTGAGATATATGAACCGAATGGTGATTGGCTGAAATGGTGGAAAGGAATGTTGTTCGAATGTGAGCAGCCGTTAGTGGGGAAGAATTTTGCGTGACGACACTAAGAACGGCTGCGAGGGAGACTAGAAAGGATGCGGATAACTCAGAAAATTATCATAATCAGGAATTGGTAGACAAGGCTTATAGTATATATGTCGCCTTCATTATTTGCTGCAATCGTTACGTTTGATTACAAAGTCTCTTTCAAGCGCTTTTGTCTTCCTTGCTCAGTGTGTTTTCAATGTAAAAGGGCAGCCCTTCGATTAATTTAAATATTTTGAAACGTAAACATTTTGTAACATTCTCATTATTCACTCATGCCACCCATTCCTTTTGGCACGAAAAAACCGTGGACGTTGTTACCATGGTAACACTTCCTCATCATACAAGACGACCCCCATCGCGTGACCCAAACTGAACTGATCACGCAATGCTATAAAAATTGCTTACAACTATACTGGATTGTCTTTTTCTCTTTGGAGCTCGCCTTGCAAAAAGTAAAACAGGGCGTAACAAATCGATATTTTCGATACTTGATGATCAAAAGGGATAGGAGTTGGTAAAAATCGATATAAATTAATCGATTCATATCGAAAATCAACAAGACGCCTAAAGCTTAATGCTTAAAACCGGGCGGTTGATGTTTAACTTCTTCATTAGACAAGTACAGCAAAAACTTTTAAAATACCATTTAATTTATATTGAGTAACACGCAAGTCTGTGGATTGCTTGTCCATGCTTGGACAAATTCCTGCTTAGGCTTTCAAATTTTTATTTTTCTTCCGAATACTGAATAACCTAGGTATTGAAAACGTTTTGTGTGCAATCTTGAATACACTATGAACTCAAACCAGTTAAATGGCAGTACAAATGATCTCCGACCGAAACAAACAAACAATTTCGTTAAAAACTAAAGGCCTGATTACATGAGCCGGGCTGGCTCGGTTTGCCGAGATCTCGGCACGTCTGTTAAACGCAACAAAAATCAACTTCGCGATTACATGACAACCGGGCCAGCCCGGTTAGCCGAGATCTCGGTATCGCGATGCCGGGATCTCGGCTAGCCGGGCTGAAATTTTCCATGTAATCGCGTTAACCGGGCCAGCCCGGCTAAGCGGGCCAGCATTAATTTTCTCTTCCGAGCACAATATCCGATGAAAAAATCAATGCTTCTCCTTCTAAATAGGATGTAGAGGTAACGTAACCCATCCAGCTGCATAAGTGCAAAAAATTAACCACCAAATTGCCGGAAAAAGGTGATTAAGATCATTCGTGCTCTGATCATTCATGCTATAACCGGGCTGAAAGTCATCTCGGCAAACCGGGCCAGCCCGGCTCATGTAATCAGGCCCTTAATTAAGGGCCTCTTCACATGAGCCCGGTTTACGAGCTGTCTCAGTTAACCAGGACGGATTTTGACCTCTGTTCATATGGAAAATTTTAGCCCGGTTATCGGGAATAAAATTCAAGAAACGAAGGCAAAATGGCGACACATAAAGTTGCATCTTTCGCGACTATCGTATTTTTATTGACCCATGTAACTTTATTAATAAAGCTAATTCGCATATTTCTGAAGTGGAAATAGATTCAAGGCAAAATTAAACCATTTGGACCACCCAATTACGAAAGGGAAGCTATTTTCTCAAAAAAAGTTGCGTCCCGGCGACCGGGCTGGAGCGTTCATATGGGAAAATATTCTTCCCGGTTGTCGAGATCTCGGTTGCAGAAACCGAGATATCGGTAACCGGGCTGGCCCACCTTCTCATATGAACACATTCAAAATTTTACAAGAAAATAGGAGTGAGCCGAGATCTCGGTAACTGGGCCAGCCCGGTCAACCGGGATCATATGAAGAGGCCCTAAGACGTGTTTTTACATGTAAACATTTCTAATGTACCACACCAAAAAAATGGGAATAAGAACAAGATAAGAAAGCTTTTCAGCTTTCAAACATGCAAGCTCTTCACGTCAATTTTGGGAAGCAGTCACGCAAACGCAAGTTCTTGATTGCGTGATTCATTGCAGGTCATTTCTCCATCGCCGTTCGGTTCCGACTGAAACTCAAAACCCTTGAATGAAAAACAAAAAATATATATTTTATATTCCTCGCTAAAAAGAGCGGAGTAACCAGAAAATTACAGTATTGGCTCCTGCTCGAATAAAACGAGTAACATAAATAATAAAAAAAAACCGAATAAAACGAGTCAAATATCAAGAATAACAGAAAAAATTCTGGGGTACAAAAGAAAATAAAAAGACTAAATCAAAGGCTCTTCGAGCAACCTCATGGTAATTCGATGGATGAAGTGCCGACCTCCGCATTTTTTCTAAATAAGTGTCCAATAAAGTAAAGCAATCTCACTTTGCTTTATTTTTCCACGTGAGTTGCGACATTGATGGCTCGTGCTTTCAGGGGTCGTAGCGCTATTCAGTTTTCACAACCAAAATATTTACCGGTTAGTGTATTACCTTTGATCCTTTTAAGCATTAAAGTGCCTATGAAGCAAAGATTAATTGACGCTTATTTGAAAGACTTTCACAAATAAAGAAGAATGGCGTTTACGGTTTTGAAAGATCTTCTTTCGTTTTGGAGATATTCGAGTTTTTGTGTTATGCAAATTAGGAAAGTGATGACGTCATAAATTGTTCCACTGAAAGAAATATCACAAAATCAAGGATCTTTGAAAATATAAAAGTGATATTTTTGAAACTTGACATCGGTAGTGACCTTCCTCAAAGGTGCAAAATGGCTCATACTATGATGTAACCATGGCAACACTTTTGGTTCCAGTCTCTTTCTGTCATAAACCAAATATCTCCATTTGCAACCCTTTAAAGTGGGACAGAGGGTCCGGCCTGGAACACACATGATGCCCATATTACCCTAACTCTCCTCATTAGCTTGTTGGAAGTAGATCATCTTTGGTTAAGCAAAAATTGGGGATGTCAGTATTAATTAAAATAGGTATTTGCAGCAAAACTGTTGCCATGGCAATGGCACGACGGGTGTCATTTTGTGTCTTTTGTGTTGTACATTAATGGTGCCAAGTTTGAAGAACACAGCACAATTATTCCAAGAGATATTCTTGATTCCGTGCTTCATCTTTTTTTGGAACAATTAATGACGTCATCACTTTCCTCATTTGCATAATGCAAAAACGTAAATATCTCTAAAACGAAAAAAGATATTGCAAAAATAAAAACGCCATTCTTCTTTATTTTCAAACTCCTTTTAAGTAAATTTGTTTTGTGAATATGTTTACTTTTCTGTCAGCACGTATAGCGTTATTTTTGAGCAGCGAAAAAAAATTGAGAGAAAAGATACGCCCGAGCACTTCGTGTATCTGCTCGAATCAAAAAGATGAAAAACGGATGACGTGACACGAGGTGACGTGACGCGAAACAAAAACGTGCCGTGGATGTTGTGTTGACTAAAACACGTCACAAGGCGAGCGTAATAATTTTAACAGTTTTTAAGCGTAACTATATGTAGTTCATTGGTGCTATCAGTAATGTCACAATCTCACTTAATTTGCCTTCGAATGTTTTCTTGCGTGAATGGGTCATTGATAGTTTTTTTCTTCAAATAAGCGTTCAATAATGTAACACAATCTCACTTTATTTCCCTGAGAATTTCCATGGGAATTGCGTCATTGATGGTTCGTGCTCTCAGGCTTCGTAGCGCGAATTCTATTTTATCACAAAAAATATTTAAGTGTAACCTTTGATCCTTTTTAGCATTAAGTAAATTTGTTTTGTGAATATTTTTACTTTTCTGCCAGCACGTATAGCGTTATTTTAAGCAGCCATTAAAATTTGAGAGAAAGATGCGCGTTTCTGCACGACTCAAAAAGATGAAGAACGGATGACGTGACACGAAGATGATGTGACGCGAAAAAAAAACGTGCATGAATGTTGTGTTTACTAAAACGCGTCTTTGAATGTTTTCTTACGTGAATGGGTAATTGATAGCCTATGCTCTGAGGCTTCGTTGAGCGAATTCTTTTCTCTTTTATCACCAGAGGATAAGTGGAAGTGATCCTCTTTCGATTTGTTTTGTGAAATTCAATTTAGTTCCCTGAAAGAGAGAGACCCTGGAACGAGGTTGAGATTTGATTGACATGTGCTGAATGCGTTTAAAGGACCTTTCTGTCAGCACGTTTCTCGTTTTAATGCTAAATTAATTGCGGTTTGATATCAGAATCGAGTGAGTGAGTGTTCGAGTGATAAAATGCGGCCCATAACATAACCTCATTACCATTCGGTAAAAAGGGCATGCATTAGACCACATGTATTAGATAACAGATGCTGTTAAAAATCCCAACTAAATGTGAAAAAAATATTCAAGATGAGGCGAAGAAACATTTGAATTGCATTAAAAATTTAGAATCCTTAAAAGCCGTGAAAATACTGATGCCGTGATAAAATTTAAATAATTATACGCGCCGAAGGGCAAGTTTTCATTTTTGCCTTCTATTATTTCACACGATGGCTTTACCGATTTACATTCCATTCAAGTTTGAAGAAATTATTATATTATTATTTTGCATTTCCATTTTGTTTTATGAGTTCTTGAAAAGTGTGCAAGTAAAGTTTTTACATCAAGAACAAAATAAGGTTCTTTTGTTGTGTAAACATTCAATTCGTCTGTGACACACGACTTTGTCGGCTCAACTGTACACGGATGGAAATAGACAAAATGGACACAATTCTTGCTAAATGAAAAAGCATCTTCAAAGTAGAGTCTGGAGCCGTTTTTAAATGCAGGAGCTTGCTGCAAAAACATTGCGTGACTGATGTAAAAAAAGCTTCGACCTCAGCGACCTGTCGAAACAATCACCGGTTATGCCGGTTTCGGACTCCAGTACTCGCTTGAGTCGAAAGCTTGAATAAAAACACAAAAATATATCTTTCACGTTTAACAGAAATCGGGGTATTAGATAAAATTTTAATTGCTCCTGCTGAGTAAATATCAAAAGTGTGGGATCTGAATCCTGGCCAAGAAAGCGGCCGAGTGAACTACTACGACAAATAACGCAAATATGTAAACATCAACATGGTGCCTCAATCTATAAATAGATGCCGTGTTCGTTTCAAAAGCCTAAAAAGGCAACTATTAAATACAAACGTGAAAAAATAAAAAAGAAACATGAACACGTTTTAGATGAAGTTTTATTCAAGATGGGGTCAAGAAACATTTTAAAAGGCAAAAAGATTTAGAAAATTTCAAAAACGTGAAATTTTGCATGCCGTGGTAGAATTTAATTACATGTATTAAATTACCCGCGCCAAGATTTCATTTTCATTTTGCAGACCATTTGTTTTACTTGCTGGCTTTGCGGATCCTCTCACAAATACCATCATAGTTCGTAGAAATACTATACATTACCATTTTGTTGACTGAAGTCTTGGGAAGTGTGTAAGTAAAGCTTTTACATCAAGAACAAAAATAAGATTATTTAGCAGTGCAAACATTCAATCGTCTCTGATACGCGACTTTGCCGGCTCAACTGTACACGGATGAAAATGGACACAATTTTTTCTATTAAATGAAGAGCATCTTCAAAGTATTCCGGCTCAAAAATTCTTTGGCTACCAGCCCTTTTTAAGCGATGACGTCAGGAAATTGCTTATTGTCATCGCACGATGGGCTCTTTTACTCTGTTAGGGCGATCGAACAGAAATCAAGTTTAACTTAACAAGAAATCGCCGCGTAGAATACAAAAGCAAAATACTCCCGTGCAGTCAGAATGGAACACTACAATGTATAAACGAAAGAGACTAATTTTATAATGTGGTATATATTAGATTTAGTAGACAGAAATTTCTAATTCTTATAAGTCTTATAATACAGGGCCGCTGTAAACAAGCAGAAACAAGAGACCGTTTGAACTTTCTCGCAGCTTAAAAGCTAACTCCCGCGTATCGCGCGTTTGTCGTTTATCGGATGTCACACACTACAATATAACGCAAACTACTGTGTCTACGAAGAAAATGTATTATTAACTTTGTATCCTTGGCCTGTAAATTAATAAATACTGTATTTATTTAAATTCCATCAGATCCTAGCTATGCTATTTAGACAATCACCAACATTGCAGTTCTTAGATTTAAAAAAAGAACACTGCAATTGGATAACAGTTTTCATCACGCACAAGGTGTCAGCTACTTTTATTTACGTTGAGTTTTTGACAAATTTCCTCAAAATTATGTGAAACGTCATCGCTTCTGCATGCACTGCATGCCGTTTATTTTAAAAGCAGTTATGCGTGAAGCTTGCTGCAAAATCATTGCGTGACAGACGTAGCAGTTTTCAAAAAAAAATAATAATTGCTTGGACGTGTCAAAAAAATCACCGGTTTCGCAAACCAGTACTCAAACGCTTGAATAACACAAAAATATATATTTCACGCTTAAGAGAATTGAGGGTATTAGATAAAATTTAAAATAGGAGAGTGATTTAATAGCTTCTGCCGAGTAAACATCAAGGGTGCGTGATTTGAATCCTGGCCAAGAAAGTGGCCGAGCGGGTCTGGAACGATTTACCGACAAGACTACTACTACTACTACGACGACGAAAAAATTCCGGGCGATTTATGAACCGGGCCGGCCCAGTCTCCCCGCCCGGTTAATAAAAATCGATTGGAAGATTCACTGTGATATACAGCTTTGTTTCATGTATCGAGTTGTGGATGTACGTGGAGTGTGGAGAGCACAAGAGAAATAAAAGCATTGTTCGAGGCGTAGTCGAGAGCAACTCTAGCCGCGTCTCAACAGCAAAAGGGACCGGAAAAGTTTCGGCTGAATATTTTCCGCAAGAATTTGTTACATTTAAACGCCAGATAAATTTTCAAAACGCGAAAACTCAGCTTCCTTCTTATTGTATTTTTAATTCTTTGTGAGACTAGAAAATCCACACCCATAGAAAACGGCTGGGAAAACCGTCACTAGCGTTCGCCAGTTTTGAGATGAACGAATATTTTTCTTGTACACGTCATTTCAAGGATCACTCTGGCGCTTTTAATTAAGCTCGCGTGGCCTGATTTGAGCGATTAGTCTCGATTTCGAATATGGAAATGAAACACGGGTATTAAAAGAGAATCCTGAGACTCGCGACATGATAAGTGCCTCAGTACCGTCAACCTAAAGGTTGTTGTTAAAAGATTCTTGTTTTATGCAATGAGTTGTGCAAGCCATCTTTTGTTTGCTGTTGTGTCGATCCAGATTGATTCATATTACTAAAAATGTTTGAAACACTTTCGTTTAAAAAATCTCGCAAGATAACTATCATTAATGCCTTTAAAACTTTCAAAACGTCGTCCAATTTTCACAACTTGTGAATTAACATTCATAGTCTTAAAAATTGTGTATCGTTTATTTGGTCGTTGATTCATTGTCAGTGTATATAATCTCAAGGGTTTCGTGATTAAAGGGAGTTAAAGTTATTATATAAAAGTATATTTAGAAATGTTAGAAGTAATACAATGTATCGAACATCATCAATATTAAAGTGTTCACTGAATGTCAAAGTTGTTTTAAAAAGAGAGTTCAGTATGAATTTCATTAGATAGCATTCCTCGTCTGAATCAGCGATGAAATTTCCACTTCTGAACTGTCCCCAATATAACCTTTTAATTTTTTGTTTTATTTTCGTTTATTTTTCATCGCTCTACATACAGGATACAACTCAGGAGTTGCAGTAAAATATTAACCCAGCATTCTAATTTTTAGTTAACATCCGAGATAACTTCTTAACTTTCACTTTTTATCATTAATTTTTTTGGACGTATTTAATCTGTTTAACATACACTCTGTTTGGCGTTTTGAAACGCCTGCGAGGGTAAATATCGAGGGGCGGTTTTTATTATTACGCCAAATTCATTCTCACAAGGTTTTCAGAATGATGATAATAATGCCGTGTTTGGAGTGTTTTGCAAAGCTCCAGAGCATGATACTAATTTAAACATCGCACATGCTCTGTCGTAAAAGACTTCCTTAATCAATATCAGCATATTCTGTTTCAGGAGTGCGGAAACTTTAATTTGAAGAAATAACACTCAGATTAAGTTCTTTTATCTTATTATAGTGGGTCCATCATGAAGTAGCGGATCCTGACTTGGTGGGCTCGAGATGTAAAATGTTTCTGACTAAAAAGGATTATTTTTTGCGCTCATTACACCTCACTTCTTGGTCGAAAGGATGGATGGTCTGTGGATTCGCCTCTGCTTCTAAATTAGGAAGAAAGATCGCAATAATAATAATAATAATAATAATAATAATTTTTTTTTTAAAAATAAAATAAAACTTTATTCAACACTCATAAAAATGACCTATGTACAATACTTCGTTAAAAAGAATTAAAAAAAAACGAAATAATAATAATTATTAATAATAATAATAATAATAATAATAATAATAATTATAATAAAAACTTTATTAACCAATTTCTAAAAGAATTACAATGATTTGACTATTCGAATAAGAACTTTATATATAAACATATTATTTACATAATAATAAAAACAGTGTCTTTAAAAATGTAGAAAAATAGTAAAAGCGACTTCGAGAGCAATAATAAAAGAAGAACTATATATTAAAAAAAAAAATATTCGATCTAAATTGCAATACGAGAATTCTCTACTTGAAAGTCCATATCATAATAATAATAATAATAATAATAATAATAATAATAATAATAATAATAATAATAATAATAATAATAATAATAATAATAGATGTCGACCACCACAAAACCAACCAGTGGCTGAAAAGCAGTGGACTGAAGGCAGAAACAGAAGGATTCATAATCGCAGCCCAAGACCAAAGCCTAGCTACCAGATCATACCACGCCAGAATTATCAAAGACGGTACTAGCCCCCTATGCAGGATGTGTAACAAATACGACGAAACAATCGACCATATCGTGTCTGGGTGCCCTGAACTTGCGAAAACAGAATATATCCACCGACACGATAAAGCAGCCGCGTATATACACCGGAAAGTCTGTCACAACTATAATATAGAGACATCAGAAAAGTGGTATGACCATGAACCGGAAACAGTTACAGAAAATGAGGATGTCACAATATTATGGGACATGCCCATACACACAGACAGGAAAATAACAGCCAACAGACCAGATATAGTGATTAAAGATCACAAAACGAAAACCTGTAAATTTATTGACATGGCAGTACCATCAGACAGAAACACCTCCGTGAAAGTCACTGAAAACTATCTAAATATAAGGACTTGGAAATCGAAACAGGCCGAATGTGGGGCATGAGAACGGAAACGATACCAGTTATCATTGGAGCACTTGGAGCTATCAAAAAGGGACTAGAGAGTTATATTGGAAGAATCCCCGGCCAAATAAGCATCAGTGAACTACAGAAGATAACCTTGCTGGGTACAGCGCATATTTTGAGGAGGGTGTTGTCAAGCTAAAAACTGACTACCCTTTAGTGCCCCAGGACCATGGTTTGGTCTCGGCGCTAAGTACTTTAAGCAAACATTACGTAAGGAACATAACAATAATAATAATAATAATAATAATAATAATAATAATAATAATAATAATAATAATAATAATAATAATAATAATAATAATAATAAACATTTTTATAGCGCCTATCCAGGTCTGATCTCGGCGCTTTACAAATCTATAAAAAATTCGTTAAAATTAGCTGAATAAATCTTAAAAATTAAAAATGTACATTAAAAGTAAGAAAAAGTAAAAATCGCTAAGAGTAATAAGTTTTTTTAAAAAGATAAGTTTTGAGTTTTGATTTAAAAGAACTTAAATTGTCACATGAGCGGATAAAAAGAGGTAGACTGTTCCAGAGTTCAGGCGACGAAACGGCAAAACCTCGAGATCCATACGACTTAAGGTGGAATTTGACAGGGTAAGGCGTGAAGAGTGTGATGATCGGAGGGTTCTAAAAAACCGTGTTTTTAGTATTAAAAAGTGTTTAAAATTTGAATTCTGTTAGATCAACTGTCAGAGTAGCTGTCTGATTGTATTAGAGTAACAGTTATATTAAGTGAACAACTGACAACAATTTCAACTAAATTAAAGCAAAGGTGCAATGATTTTGAAAAAACGAATAAAAGGAGCAAAAGATGGATTAAGTATTTATCTTTAATGATAAATGCTCCACAATGATTACACATCACATCAACAGACGTGTATTTTTTTTACTGTCGGAGCTGACATCTTCATGGAGGTTTACTCTAACATGACCGCGTAATTATCTTCACTGCGCCTTTCAAGTGAGCTTTAAAGTCGCTCCACTGAAACACGTTCCCCACCCCTGTCAGGCACGACTGAGACATGCGCATAATTTCTGTGTCGTTTATCGCGCGATCCCAGATGTTGAGACCTGTCATTTCACCAATGAAACTTTGATTGGCATCAAAGGTTCCTCCCACTGAGTCCTGCTCCTGTCCTAGTACCAGGGCTCCACCGCCACGGATCACATGGCCTGTGAAAATGTAAATAAAATTATGGTTTAATCAATGCGGTTTCTTATTTTTATAAAGTATAGAATAGAAATTGTAGTGGAATATCCAAAGGTGCCTCTTTATCCCCTTTTTTCAGTTACAGTTGGAATTTTAATTGCGTATCACAGTCAGTAGGTTATATTAAGTACTGTTCTTGTTCAGGAGTCATATTTGGTGTAAAATAAGTTGACTTTACCTGTTTTAAGACCTTTACCAGAAGCCGCAACCTTGCCATCTTTGAACAAGTTCCATGATCCACCTGTATTCTCCCATGTTACGCAGATGTGGTGCCACTTTCCATCGTTTGCAGATACTTTAGTATAGCCACTAAAGAGAACAACAAAGAGTAAGTTTCACTTCTTCTAGCCTTGTTTCGGTTTTATTCCTTATTTCAGCTGTTAGATAGTTGTGTCTTTTCCGGCACTGATGTAAATTACGTCTGCATATAAAAAAATATAAAGGATTACAACTAAAAAATTGTGCTTAGCACTTTTGTAATTCTAACATGATGTAGGCCCTCTTTTAAGCCTCTGTTATTCTCATGGGAAGTTTGTTCTAAAGAAAGGCACCGAGAATTGCTTTTTGATCCTAATTTTTCGTTGCCAAGTCACCCAGATTCTATACTAATCAGTTGTAGAGGCAACCATGTTTATAGTTTGTTTTTAAAAATATATTTTTCAGTTTTGATTATCAGTAAAATGAGTTACCTTAATATAGAAAATTAACGCTCCATGAAATTAACACGAATTCTCAAAAATTCGCGTTGTTTAATTTCCAAGACCTTAATATAATTCCAAATACAGGATACTGTCCGAACACATGTAGAAACTAGGAAACAATAGCCTTCTCTCAGCACAATCATTTAATAATAATAATAATAATAATAATAACTTTATTATTTCTATAGCGCAAAAATCCATGCATATATGATCTAATGCGCTTTACAACAAAAATTTACTTATAAAATTATTCATATCTATGTTAATCTATGTTAAAAACACTAAGAACACAAATTATATGCTAATTTAAAAAAATGAGTTTTTAGCTGTGACTTAAAACTTTTTAAATTGTCCAAAGCTCTCAGATCATCTGGGAGGGCGTTCCACAAAGTTGGTGCAGCGGCAAGGAAGGCCCTGTCTCCTGTTGTCTTCTTCATTTTGCATGGCTGATCGAGCAGAAAGTGCTTTGTATTTGAACGAAGCATATAGGTTGACCTTGGCTTTTATAATGTTAAAGCCTTAAAGATGTGTCATCTGCAATAATTTCAGTTCATTCTTGCTTTCAGAAAAGTGTTTCTCGACATTTGTTTTTTTTCGGAATACAACCAAAATATCTTTAAAGACGCCCGTAACTCGCGTTAATTTTCTTCATTTTAAAATTTACCCCATTTGCGTGGCAAATGTAGGCAATTAGTTTGCACACTACAAAATGTCTTGTTAAAAATATATTTACTGGAAAATTTTGATGATATTTTGATGGATTTTCTTTAAGTCGAGGAAATTTAATGATCATTAGCCTGCTTCAAAATAAAAGGAAGTGTTGAAACGTTTTAATCCATTTCCAGACTTATACGTGCGATTCGGTTTTAAAAAAATCATTTATATAACAGATACTGAGATTTACCTACGAAAAAAAAGAAAGCGTACAAATGAAACGTAAAATGCATTAACCAGTAGGAAACGTGAACATTGAAAACTCACAAGTGAACAAAATGTCGTTCGTCCAATCACAAACGCGAACGACGAAAACTCACTAGTAAACAAAAACGTAGCCAGCGTAGCTTGGCGTTCTAGTCAGTCAGGGAGAGCGAGAAATCGCGCGAGCGAGCAAAGCGACGGTGGAAGGCAGAAGGAAAGAAAGAACGCGTTCCTTCTCTCCCGCCGTCGCTTTGTCGCGCGCGCGATTTCTCGCTCTCCCTGACTGACTAGAACGCCAAGCTACGCTGACAAAAACGTATCGCCATTTTGATACTCATCGAAAACATCGGCGACATGGCGGAGACACGTTCAAGGTTTGTGTCTTTAAACGGCTCCATTTAGTCTTTTAATATTGCAGAACAGGAAAATCAAAACACTATAAAGAAAACTAAACAAGGCGGCCTTGTTGACAGCGTTTCTTCAAACAAAAGGATAAGCACGAAGCGAGATAGCTGAAATTCCTCCTGCGAAGTTTAATAAACCTTTGAGTGAATTCGCACAAAAGAAGAACAAAAATACGAGGGGATCTTCACTCCGAGGGATTGTAGCGGTTTTGATTCAGATGATGACTAAGACACTGCAGGTTTGGCCTTGGTTTTTGAACTGTTTTCCTGACTTATTAACTCGTGAATAAAACTCGTACGCGCGCATTTTCCATGGAGTAATCTTTAAATTCTGACTTACTCTGATAGAGTGTGACTGGATAATGTTTGAGCAAAAATAATAAAACGACAAGATGTTTTGCATGGTTTGAATCAGAATGAAATGTAAGCTTCCAGTAACTTCAAAAAGTAAGTACCTGTGAGAGGCTCCTACCCAAAACCATAAGTTTCTGTAGTCTATCAGGATCAGTTCGTTGTATGACCCAGACACAGCATAGCTCAGCGGTGTTCCTTCATTTCCTGTATCATTGGTCTTCATCCACACACAAACTGTCACGGCTGTGAGGCTTGGCATGCCACGTGTCATGACGTAATCACTGGTTCCTTTTCGCGGGAACAGCAGAGCGTAATTACCTGCCGCGACTGAAGTGAAAAAAGAAAGAGGGCAATCTCATTTTTTACATAAACTGTCAGTGTTGTTCATTTTAGCAAATAACATTAAATTGAATTCAGTATCCGGAGTGGTTGAAGCTGCATTCATGATCTTTTACTTGTTGTCCTAGTTTTACAAGTAAGTTTGGCTGCATGAGGGATACTTGGAGTCCTGCGGCACATGTGATTGCTACAAAAAATGGTGGATCTTCAGAGAAGTCAGACTCTATGTGTACCTTGATTTCGTTCCAGAGTTGTTAATCTCTGAGTCAGCGTTTGTACCTGCACAGACATCGCTGCATTCGACTTGTTCAGCAAATTTAACTTCTTTTCAATACGTTCGTCCAGTGATTCAACTGTTTTGGATAGCGTTTGAATGGTTTCGTTCATAGCATCCAGCCTTCCTGTTTATCAGAGTGAAAATATGTAAAAATTGAAAAAGTCGTTGGCAACTATGAAAAATGCAAAATTTTATGTTGCTGAATTTTAAACATAATATCATTTTTCCATTTTTAAGTGCTGCTATGATCAGCTTTTCACCCCTTGCAATTTTAGGCGTTTTATAGAGTATTTAACGAAGTATTCAAAATGTTGTTTTCCGTTTTCACATATCTTTTTTACTGCGGGGATATAAAAGCTTAAAAACATCATAAAATATGCAAATTAAGGGACTGTTGACGTCATCTACTTAACCCAACTTTATGTCAAGTACAAAAAATTAAGTTTCTTGGTAATTTTTCTGCAGAGACCAATGAATCTTGGCAGACTTATAGTTCTACAGGTGACACACATACAGTTGTAATAAAATTATGTTACCATAGCAACCAACTCTTTTCTTGTCCCCACCGATTTGTTGTTAATTTTTTAGAATTTTTAGTTCCGAAAATTGAAACCCGTGCAAGACGTTTGACTAATATATTGCCAGATCACACATTTAAAGTATAATTGACAAATATCCAAAATTAATGTCAGAATTGGCCAGGAAAGCTTTTAGCATTGGGGGATCTGGAACCTAGTATGTTGCCATCGTAACCAAATTATTAAGTTCGTATTGTGAAACACAGCTGGAAGAGTGTTACTGCAAATAAGCAGAAACTTCCGTCACAAATTGGCTGAGAAATCACTTTCTTCATATTTGTTCAGAATTTGGTCGTCATTGCCTTGCTAATTTACATATTCAGGAGCCAATTACCCGGAGGGTGCAACTTCTATACTGCGTCTGTGAAACAGCATTTCTACAAGTAAAGTTACCTGGTCAACTTGAGAAATTAATATAGCGGATACATGGAAGGAAACTTTTTCGGAGTGTTTTGACAGCATTTCAAGAGATGATTTGAGTATTTCCTCGCAAAGTAGCAGCTGTCTCAATCGGAAGCAGTAATTTTTTCGCGGGAAAGGCTTAGCTAAAAATAACTTAACTTGTGAAAACGCCGTTGCACAAATACATGGAAGTTGCACACTCCGGGTAATGGGCTCCTGACATATTTTAAAACTTGAAAGAAAAGAGATATTGAAAAACAGTAAACCACTTTTTTCTTCTCATATAGATTACTTGTTAAAAGTTTAAAACGGCTACGAAGGGAAAGATGCGAATTTCAGCATAGTAGCACTTTCACATTTTTGAGAGCAAACATGTGGTACCTTTTGTTTCCATAGCTGTCTGTAACTTCTGAGACATCACTTGTATTTGCAAGGCGAGCGCTGCGTTCGACTCGTTCACCAAATCCAATTTCTTTTCGAGTTTTTGCTCCAGGGACTCAACCGTTTTGCAGCAATTATTAACGGTTTCGTTTATCGCATCCAGGTTTTCACGGGGTAGGATCTTTTCATCCAAGGCTTGCAGTTTTCTGGCCAAATCTTCATCTTTCGCGCTTAACGACTGTAATTTGCTTTTAATTTCAGCGAGCGCGATCTTCGTTTCTTGGGCCGTGGACACAACAACCTCGTTATGGTCTCCAGTGATGAATATTTTCCCATCCGCGGTAGTTTTGTTAACTGGAGTTGACGAAACAACTTGGGATACAGCCACAAGAACCAGGGACAGAGAAAAACACATCAAATTTGTAGCGAACATGTTGATGGAGCGAAGCCTATTGGTAAGATCTTGGTCAATGATAGAAAATGTCATTAATTGCAAAGTATATTACAGTAAAAACAGCAGAGTAACAACTTTTTTCAAAAATGAAACAACAGTTTTAAATTTACAAGCCATGCTTCGATATTCATACGTCATCCAGTCTTCAGTTGCAAATAATCGTTGTACACTTGAATTTTTACTGTTAATAACTTGAAAGAAACAACAGTTTTCAATTTACAAAACATGTTTCGACATTCTTATGTCACCTTAAGTTGCGGATGAACTTGAACGTTTTAAAGCGTAACTTTGTAACGTACTTTTATACGAAAATTAAAATGTACAACAGTTGAGGCTCATTTGCTTCTGAAGCTGACATGAGAATGTCGAAACATGTTTTGTAAAATTGAAAACTGTTGTTTCTTTATTGATAGTTATCATCACTGCTGTTTTTATTTCCGTTTGAAAATTTTCACTGTATAAATAGTACGATATAAAATAACGTCATTAATCTTACGTAACAATTTGAATTTAAAAAATACACTGGACGCAAGGAATAGTGCTCGCACTCATAGATAAAGTAGCTTAGAAACAACAGAATTAAATCAGCAACCGCATAAATAAAAACAAACCAAAGTTAGAAACCAACAGACCCTGTCCACTATAAGATCAACAACACTTGGGTTCGTTTCCATGAAGACATTAAGAGGTTAGCCTTTCGATTCAACATCAAAAGTCCGCGTATGTCTTCGCAGCTCAAAAACCCGACAACAAAAAATATTCACCATAATATATATCATGGTATTTACGAGTATATATTTACTTAAAATTACTAAATGGTGGTCACCCAACTAGTTTAGTTTTTTAGTTATTTTGGGTGACCAGCAACTGTATGTATTTTTAATTTATTTATTGTTTGTAATTTTACAGTTCAAATAAACCTTGTTGTTGTTGTATAAAAATGCCTAGCCGGAGTCTGGAGTCGACAGAAATCATAACAAGAAATAGTTTTCACTACAGTTACAGCCTTGTGTAATGAAATTAAATAAAAAATTGATGAAATAAACAAAAATTAACGCGACTCTGAATTAACGCGAATGTTTGAAATTCGCGTTAATTTGCTGCGGCGTTAATTTCCTATAATAAGGTATTTAGCCTTGGACACTTGGCTGAATTCAAAAATTCTTTGTTGAGTTTGTTCCTGTGCTGCTTAAAACTATACTGCCAACGCGAAAGAATTTCCTCTGACGTTGAAATTATGCTCTTTATAAAAATGTAAATAGTTAACGATCAGATGTTACAACATATGTAGCTGCTGCTAAACTTTCCACTCTCTTGCATTCGACGTCATAAACTTTCCACGGCAGATCTCGACATCATGGTCGGTGTTAATGATCAGATACTCCAACTAAAGTCACTTCTATTCTATTAAGCTGTAATGTATGAAGGAAAACAGTAGTTGTTGCTTCAAACTCCGAAGCGAACGAACTAACGAGACCACCGTGTGCGTCTGGTTTTGTGAAATCGGGATTACTTCCTTTACTATCATTTATTATATACGTACTGAGATTTACCCACTGAAAAGTTCGCAAACCGATGTAAACCAATCAAATGGCGGGTATCGCTTTTTACACGTATGTCCAATCAGAAGCCGCGTATCATTTTGACGTGTGACAAAAGTAAAAAAAAGCTAAGAAAATCAATGGCTTGTGTGCACGAATCAGCCTCGAATGAAAACGTTCAACTTGACACGTCTTAGTGAGACGTATTAAGTTGAACGTTATTATCATTCATGGCTGATTCGTGCACACAAGCCATTAATTTTCTTAGCTTAGCTTAAAAGACTTAAAAAAGCTAAGTTTTTTACTATTGTAATTCCAACGTTTACCTAAAAAAAACAGACGTGAAAAGCTCACGGTTCTTAGGCAGAACAATACGTCGAAGGTCTGGAGAACAAGAACACAAGAAAAGCAAAGCTGCTAAATGAATATTTCCGAGAAGCAGAAAACAAGACGAGCGAAAGTGCAAAATAGGTTCATAAGAACTGGACAAGTATCTCCCTGGTTATCCGCTTCGTTAGCTTCAACTGACTTGAACAATCAAAACCGAAAAAGAACCGAAGACTTTGAAGTGCGTTATAGTCTTTATACGCTGTTTACTAAAATAACTTGTTTGGACTGTTGGAGTATCTTCAACTAAAGGAGTATCTTCAACATGAAAAGTGCTTTGAACGGTATTTACCACGCACTTTCCACGAAGTATTCTCTCTCTCTATATATATTTCTTTTATCATTTCTTTTTTTTTAATTCCCCATATATATACAGTGGGAACTTCAATGATGCCTCCTCGCAAAGGCCTACATTTTTGGGGGCAATAATTTTATCTACTGATAGCCTCTGAGCAGATCTTAACAGTCTTAATTTTGCATTTCGGAGTTTTGAAGTTAAAGCTTTAGAATCATTCACTTGAAGGCTGCCCATGTTTCCAGCACCACTCACTATCGCACTTGCAAAAAACGGCTACAATTGCCGAGTCAGAAACTGAGTCAGATTGCCGAGTCAAAAAACTGAGTCACTTTTTTCAACTGAGTCAGAAAGTGTTCAATAAAATTGAACACTTTCTGACTCAGCGAGAATGATTTAAGAATAGAAGTTTCTGTTGCTAGTACTTTGCCTTAGTACAGTAAACGCTTTTTGATACGGTTTTCGTATCTCCTAAGCTTTGTTATTAAATCCCTCATAATATTTTTTTAAAAAAGAAACTAATAAATAATTAGAAACATACTTCATAAAGTAATTATTAAGTGAATTTTACTTTTGCAATAAAATGTGTTCTCATAAACCGAAATAAGGTTGGGTTCTACGAATAAAAGGTTATAAATTGCGTCTAATTGAAGAACAATAACAATTGTTAATTTACACGTTCAGCAAAACAAAAAAATGCTTCGTTTTAGTAGCCAACAGCAACAACAAGCGAAGGAAATAGTTTGAGGGGATCGGACATACTACTTGAAGCCAAGTTAGCAATAATGCAACTTTACCTGAATGGTATTTGTCCTGCCTGAACTTTTCAACAGCTCAAGAGACTGTTCAGTTGATGTTCCTCATTCATGCTTAAGGGCATACAGTTAACTACCCGATTGGTTTGCATGCCAAATATTGATTGTAAATAATAATAGCTGTCGAATCATACGAGAGCATTGATTAATGAGTTAGGAGATTTCAAAGCAGCAGCTGTAAAATCAAGTCGTCACGAGCTCTTATTTCCACTGTTGTGTCATGTGTATCATTAATTTCCAACAACCTTTTTATTAAGCCAATCCGAAACAAGCTGTATTAGCATTCACATTATATCTGACTTTAGTTTACAGTTGCCTCCTGCGACCATGAACCTTTTGAACAAGAAATTAAACTAGATATGTAGATAATCGTAGAAATTGACAATCCGACATTATGTTTTCTTAAGAGTTCACATTAAGATTCACGTTCGGCTGTTGTTTTCTCAGTTGTTTCGTGGTATCGAAAACCTTTTAACAAGCTTTTAGATGTGAGGATAATCGTGACAAACTGACAAACAAACTTAATTGTGTAAGATTTACGTTCGGCTGTTGTTTCCACAGTTGTTTCTTGTTATCGAAAACCTTTTAACAAGCTTTTAGATGTGAGGGGACTGAGGATAATCGTGAGAGACTGACAACCGAACATAACTGTTTTATCATTCACATTCAGTCGTTGTTACCACGTTTGTTTCGTGTTATCATAAACCTCTTAAGGTATGAATGAATATAATCTCGATAGACTGACAGTCTAACATAACTGTTGCAAATGACTACAAAAACGTGCTAGCTACAATCATACAGGAGTCTTAAGTCATTCGCGATACCGCTGACTAACAGTGTATGCATGTCGGTGACAATATATATATATGTTATTGACCAAGCGTGAGGTCAAGATGGCAGGATATTGGCCAAGTTCTTTTTTCGAGACGTAGTCAATGGCGCACGCTAAAATCATTTCATTGGTTTAAAAGTTTAACGAGTGACTGTCAAATTCTTGAATGAATCAAAACGAAGTAAAACAACCGGACAACAGCGAAATTCACCTCTTTTTAACCCTCAAAAGGATATTGAAATGACTCAAATTGCAAATCGACGTTGAGTTTGAAGCCTTAAAACAAGAATGTCCATTCCATCTGGCCGCCAGCTTTTGATTATTGGACGTTTTGCAGAGTATTTGCTCGCTTCTGGCGCTTTAGCGGTGCAAACCTGCCGTCACGATGACACGAGCTGAATATTGAAATTGTGATTGTTGAAAGCGTTTGGGACTTACAAATTCACGGGAAAAGCTTGAACTTTCCTACATCATTGATTTAAATGTTTGACCCGAACTTATTCGACGTGAGCGTTGGGGGACTCTGTAAAGTGAAGAAACGGACGGCGGATGCGGACGGCGGACGGCGGACGGCGGACTGCAGACGACGAAAAAAATTAAAAAATTAGAATAAATTTTAAAAGATAAAAATGGTAATAATATAAAAAATAATCACTAAAATGAAATAAATAATATATTAAAAATCACATTACTAAAAGTCGAAGCATCTTCGGATCACTGTGCTAGAAACTCGTCGAAAAATGCTTAGAAAGTTTGAAAAAGTGCAAAAAGAATGTTTCGTATTAAATTCATTCTCCAAGCACTTATGTATTTTTCCCGAGCTAATAATAATATACGTAAAGTGCAGAAACGGACGGCGGATGCGGACAGCGGATGGCGGATGGTGGACAGCGGACAGCGGACGGCGGACGGCGGACGGCGGACGGCGGACGGCGAAAAAAATGAAAAAAATATAATAACAAATTTAAAAAAAATCAAAATGATAATAAAATAAAAGAAATAATTAAAATGAAATAAATGAAATATTAAAAATCGCATTACTATTAGTCAAAGCATCTTTGGATCACCGCGCTGGAAACTCGTCGAAAAATGCTTGGAAAGTATGGAAAAGTGAAAAAAAGAATGTTTCGTATTAAATTCATTCTCCAAGCACTTATGTATTTTTCTCGAGCTTATAATAATATAAAAGTTTCTCACTAAAGACAGTGTTTGGATAATTTTCAGAAGGCTTCGTTGCACAAATACTATTCGCGCACTAGTGTTTAATCTTTGTATACTAAGTTTAGATACTAAATACTGGACTAATACCTCAAGGGAAGATTTAAACTCGAACGAACAATATATCTCTGCCACCTCACTTTGTCGTATCAGTTTATTTAATCGTATCAGGCAAACTATGTACTAAGTTAAGACGTCAGTGAATTTAACTTTGTAGTTGTATAAATCGAAACGCCGACAAAACAGTCTTTAGAAAATAAATCAAAAATTGTTATTAAAGGCAATCATCTTGCTTTCATGAAGTTCAACAACAACATGCTCTAGCTTCTATAAAGGCAAATTTTATCATCAAAACTTCTTGGTCATTTTCGTCTCGCTTCTTCGTAAACATGAGTTGACGGGAGAGCTATCGACGCCAACGAAAAGTCATGTTATGTCTCGGCTAATGGTTTATATACCAGATTTTTTTTATCTGTTCGCAGTCTAGACTTAAAGTCACAAAAACTAAAAGGGGTTAAAAGATTACTTCTCTTGTCCATGTTCTTGTACTCTTAAGAATGCCGGTCTCTAAGAATCAGACAATTTCTCGATTTCGCGGCAACAGTGGGAAATTCGATTTCTTTCATATTTTAATGTTAGATAGGCTAGAGTATAACTTAAATCTCTGTATAGTTTTATCGGTAAAATATCCTTTTATTTTAAAGAAAAATGCAGATAACGAAAATCCGTTAAAATCGTCATTTGAGGCGCTATATTATTCATGATTTTTGCACGAGTTTGAGAGCCTCGCGTGCAAAAACAAATCACTCTACCGTCTTTTAAACACTCAAACCATAGATAGCAATCTCTAAACATCTACTGAAATGATTTTGGGAAATATTGCGTTGTTCCTTGTAGACAAAATAATTTAATTTCGAAGGCATACAATTCACTGCCGTAAAAGTACTTGGTAAATAAAATTAATTTTCACCATGTGCGAAACCTTCAAATCGTTTAAGCTTCTGGTGGTTGAATGTTAGAAGAATGGTGTATAAATCCCTGTAAAAATTTCTCCGGGCAAATGATTAAAAGCGACGTGAGAGCTTTTCGAATTCGGTTAAATATGCATATATTTGACCTTCCGCGGTCAACTTTGAAGTTACGGGTCAGAAATAATTTTTGTTCCGTGCACAAGTCTTAACCCATTTAAGACCAAATTAAGCATATGAAAAAAATATGTAATTTTCTAACCTTTATCTGCTGTAAAAGGTAGGTTCGAAGGCCATTTTAGCATGATTACGGCTCTTATCATTCGTCGCATCTGAGCTTCGTTTCAAGTCTGCACCGAGCCAACTGTCAACGTGCAACATACTCAGTGGTCTAAAACCAACGAATCTTTCATCAACTTTCGGCGCATATCGTCACTAGTGCATCTTCTTCGACGGCTTTGTCATTTGTTAAGTATTGTTTGGTTTATAGTCCACAAATATAATACATCTGATCGCTGCTAAAATGACACAATAATGTTGACGCTTATCTTTGCAGTGCACGAAGTCACGTATCCGTTTGTTCGTCACGCAAGTTATGGGGATTTAGCAGGTGGCGGGGGGAGGGAGGGTGGATTAGGGCGTAATTTGTCGTGAAAAGCTCGACTGAACGATCCTTTATTATAAACTCGACTTAACGAATTCCTAGGTAAAATGAACGATACTATTTGCTACAGTTATAATAAAATACGTAAAAAAGAAATTCGGTATAACGAAACTTCGATTCGTAACAGTGAACACATTTTTGCGTGTCTCTTAATTAACATTCGATATACAACCTTAACCCTTATATCAAGGTTCAACTGTTCATAATCTAGCCTTGGAACACATACAGGACTGATTTAAGAAAAAGAAAACGTGTATTAGAATAGTTTTGGTTTTCTTTGCTTGCGTTATCTATTCTTTACCCTGAACCGCGAATTTATCACTGGTTACATGCTAACGCTTTTAATATTCTTAGTTACAAGAGCTTTTCGGGGTCCTTACCAAAATCGTAGAACAAACACCACAGTTGAATAGCTTGTCCAAGGTTATAACAGCATGCCAATAATTGGTTAATCGACTAGGCATGGCTGACCATGGCTTATGTGCTAATTGCTGCTGGTAGGAGTTCAGTTCTCTACGGGTAGGTGCTGCGCCCAACAGAATACGGTGCTCTTTGTGACTAAAGCGATGAGCAAAATCAGCTCACCTTAACTGATAAATACAGTCGGAAATGTTAAAAAATGCGCTGTATTTAAAATGATGGGAAACACTTAGGGACTAGTAATTTTTACTTTTTTGGTTGGAGAGGGGGAGTGAGGTGGGGGAAGCGCGTCGGAGGAGATTAGTATAAAAGGAGCCCGTATTCTGTTATCTCTGAGTAACAGTTATACCTTTATTCATATATAATACATTAACTAATCATTATGGTGCAAACTGGAAACAGTGGTCTCGGCTCAAATTTTATACGCACTTCCATCCTCCACTTATCTTATTTTGAAAACAAATAAGTAGCGCACCCACCCAGCAATCCCTCACGAAACATATGGAGGGGCACTCCCATAAATTTCGAATAGGGTTTAAGGGTAAAGAAAGCGAACATTGATACCCCTTTTAAGGCCCAAAACCGAAAAATAACAATCTATTCAAGGGGAGGAAAAGCATTCCGTACCGATACAAATAACGGCTAACCGCACACGGCAAAACACAAATCTTTATAAAATCGCTTTACTAATACTTGAACAAAAAGTTCAGTTTTAAGATACCTTTTTTTCGTTTAGCTGGGCGTTTATTTTAGCTGATAGAATTAGGTACCCTATCTAAGGATCACACCCGGAACACATTGCCAAAATGATACCCTACTTATGGACCGAGAACCTCAAAAAATATTCCCTATCCCGGAGATTTCAGAGCAACTCTCACCCGGACGATCACACTTTACGACCTGATACTGGGTTCAAACCATTTACTTCTTTACTATATTAAGACTGTATAACGAAGTTTTCAAGAGCTGCCTTATAACACCCAACAAATAGCTAGCTTCTGAAGTTTGGTTTTTCACGGGAAAGAGTCATGTTAGTGTAGCATATCAATAAAGATAGCTTCCAAACAAGTAACCAACACAGCTGCAATATGGCTGAACAACACAACACTTTATTCGCTAAGCATCCTGGGTACATATGGTGCAATAGCTTAACACAACTTCCGGTTATGTAACAGTAGTCTAAATATATTACACTGCTTCCCCCTAAAAAGAACTAGCAATGTACTTCTACTTAAGGCATAATCTACTGCTACAAGTCAAGTTTAATAACTGGTTTTCTAACCCTCTGAGATCTTCGCAAAACAAGTGGCGTGCTACTTTCAACTGTTGAAGATGCAATAGGATCCTCAGTTTCAGAGGAAGTTACACCTGGCTCGGAAATACTAACACTATCATCAGTAGCAATCTGATCACTTGACTCAGGCACCATGACCTCTGGTTCACTCACATCATCTGGTACATTATCATGTGCCTTTATCATATGATCAGTGTGGACATATCTGGTTTTGTGTCCTGTCCTAACTACATACGTTCTAGGTCCACAAACTTTAATTACAGTGCCAGGAATCCACTTATCCGTCTTAGAATTAGCCCTTGTGTTTCGTACGCGCACCCTGTCATTTCTTGTGAATGGTCTATCCCGCTTACATTTCAGATCCTTGTACATTTTCTGTTTCTCCTGTTTATCTTCAACGACCTGTGCTAGATTAGGCTTAATTAAACTTAACCTTGTTCTTAGGCGACGCTTCACCATCAACTCAGCAGGGGTAACCCCGGTTGTACTATGAGGGGTAGTGCGGTACCTGAATAGAAAATTTGCAAGTCTATGTTTCATAGACATTCCCTTTTTACCCTCAAGCACTTGTTTGACCAATGCATCCTTAACGACTCTCACGGACCTCTCTGCTGCCCCATTGGATTGAGGGTGATAGGGTGGAACTAAGGTGTGCTTGATACCATTTTTGCGCATGAACTCAGAAAATTCAGTGGATGTAAATTGTGGTCCGTTGTCAGATACCACTTCTTCGGGTAGGCCATGAGTGGCAAAAATGAGACGGAGGTCATTGACAGTCCGTTCAGTAGTTGTAGAGGTCATATGTTGCACCTCAATCCACTTAGAGTGGCTATCAATTACAACAAGAAAGTAATCATTACCCTTTTGACAGAAGTCAATATGAATCCTCTGGAATGGTCTGGTTGGCCACTTCCATGGGATCAGGGGTGCACTAGGTGGGGCATTTCTAACATTTTGGCATACTGTGCAAACTCTCACTTCTTCCTCAATTTCCTGATCCATTTTTGGCCACCACATACACGTACGAGCAATTGCTTTCATACTACATATACCAGGGTGCTCCCAGTGTAGCTGCCCCAACATCTTGGTTCTAAAGATCGGTGGAATAACGACCCTAGAACCCCAAAGAACACAATCCTGTTCACAGGACAACTCATTCCTTCGGTTATGATATGGTTTCAGGGTCTCATCAGGACAACTCTCTGGCCAACCTGACATCACAAATTGATGTACTTTACTCAGTACAGGGTCCACAAGTGTTGCCTTTCCTATATCCTCTGCCGTTACTGGAAAATCATCATCAATTGCACTCACACTATAAATTGCACTCTCACTTCCTACAGTGGAATTCCCATGTGGTAACCTTGAAAGTGCATCACAATTAGCGTGGTCTTCAGATCTTTTGTACTCAATCTCATAGTCATATGCTGAGAGTACTAGGGCCCACCTCTGCATCCGTGCTGCCGCTAGTGTTGGGATAGCAGACTTTGGACTGAGAATTGCCAACAATGGTTTGTGATCAGTAATCAAAGTAAATTTACGCCCGTATAAGAACTGATGAAATTTTTTTACACCAAAAACAATTGACAACGCTTCGCGCTCAATTTGTGCATAGTTCTTTTCACTTGAACTCAGTGTCCAAGACGCATAGGCAATTGGCCTTTCCTGGCCGTCGTCCATCACATGGCTGATGACAGCTCCGAGTCCATAACTGGACGCATCACATGCAAGTCTTAGTTCACGGTTCCCATCATAATGCACCAAAACTGCATCGCTGGTGAGACTTTGTTTACAAGCTTCGTATGCTTGCTGACACTCTTTTGTCCATACCCACTGGACACCTTTTTTTAGGAGCTCATGTAATGGTGCTAGTGTAGTTGCTAAATCTGGTAGAAATGGGTGGTAGTATTGGACCATACCCAAAAAGGATCTTAGCTCGCTTACATTCTGTGGTACTGGTGCTTTCTTTACAGCATCCACCTTCTCTTCAACTGGATGTAGGCCTTCAGCATCTATTTTCAGGCCTAAGTAGACAACTTCTGTCTTCAGGAATTCGCACTTTGGCAATTTCAAATGAATGTTATATTTGTGCAGCCTTTCCAGGACCTCAGCTAGGATTTTGATATTTTCTTGCCAACTGACACCACCAATAAGAATGTCATCCTGCTTACAAACACATTTTTCTACCCCTTGCAAAATCATATCCATTTTAGCTTGGAAAATCGTAGGCGCTGATTTAACCCCATAGGGTAATTTGGTGTAGGAATAGAGTCCTTTGTGAGTGCTTATAGTTAGGTACTCAAGGCTTTCGTTATCAACACTTAACTGCGCATATGCATGCGACAAATCAAGTTTGCTGAAAACTTTGGATCCTGAGAAGTCTTGTTGGGTAGGGAGGGGATATTGTTCATCCTCTACAGCTGAGTTGATGGTTACTTTGTAGTCCCCACAAATTCTCACTGACTTGTCAGCTTTTGGTACAACTACTATTGGGCTTGCCCAGTTTGATCTTTCAGTTTTTACTATCACCCCATGCTTCTCAAGTTTATCCAACTCCTTTTCTACTTCTTCTTTCAGTGCATAGGGGACCCTTCGTGGTTTGATAAATATGGGCTTTGCACCATTTTCATAGTGATGTGTGCTTCCAACCCTTTCATACCCTCATAGCTCTCTTCAAATAACTCACTATGTTTAGCTAAAAGATCATCAATTTGCCTTTTGGCACTAGTTGATTCACAACTTGTTACACTGAATATTTCACCCCACTCAAGCTTCACATGTTTGAGCCAATTTCGACCCAGTAAAGTAGGCTTATTCTCATAGTTAGCTACAACCATGGGCAGTGTATACTTTTGTCACTTATACACGACATCACATTGCATCTCCCCACACACTGCAAGGGTTTCACCCGTATAGGTTTTCAATTCAACTTTTGATGGATAAAGTGGGTAATTACTGAATTTCTGAGTATACATACTCTTACTCATTATTGAGTAATCGGCAGCAGTATCTACCTCCATTGCACATGGTGAACCATTAATGGTTGTTTCTACAGTATAACCTTTGTTGGTAGGATTATCTGTACCAATTGCGTACAAGGAATATATACCCAACTCATCATCGTCACCACACTCTTTGCGTGGTTCTAACAGAGTATGAACATTACCTTTACCCTTACTAGACTGATCTACATTTTTACTTTCGCACACCGATGCAATGTGACCGATTTTCCTACATTTATAGCATGTTGCTGACTTAAACTTACACTTTGGTGCAGCATGCTTACCACCACATCGATAACATGAAGGTTCATTAGTGTTTACAGTCTCCAGTTTGTTCACAGTTTCCAGTTTATTCACAATGCCTTCGCTGTCAACACTTGCACTGACAGGGCGGAATTCTTGGGTATTCTTCTCTGCCATCTCCATTGACTTTGCTATCTGGCAAGCTTTCTCGAAGGTAAGATCTTCGGTATTCAACAGCTTATTCTGGATTTTGGGATTGTTCAATCCGCACACAAAACGGTCTCTCAGAGCTCGATTTAAAAACTCTCCATAGTTGCAATGAATTGATAGCTTCTTCAATGCCACAATAAAGTCACTGATGGGCTCACCTGGTTTCTGGTGGCGTGTGCCGAAATGAAAACTCTCCGCAATCTCTAATGGCGCTGGATTGTAATGCTTCTCAAGTGCCTTAACAATATCAGCAAAAGGAGTGTCTCTTGGTTTTGCTGGCACCAACAGATTGCTCAGGGTAGAATATGCTTCAGGTCCAATCTCAGTCAGAAAAATAGCACGTTTCCTTTCTCTTACGGCGAGATTGGCATCCTCGTTTCCCTCGCCTGTTTCTTCTCGGATGTTATTCGCTAGGAAAAACATCTCCATTCTTTCAACATATGAGCGAAAAGTCTCTCTCTCTTGAACAAATTCGCCAACACGACCGAATAGTACATTTGCCGCCATTCCGATAGGTTGCACGTGTTGAACGACTCGAAAACTTTAGCCAGCCGACTACTGTCAAAAACACACTTTTTCCTCACACAGAGAAAATCAAGGCTTCGTAGGGTTTCTCATGCGTCTTAGTGCATGTAGAGTGTAAGATCCTCGTCGCCAAAATGTAGCATATCAATAAAGATAGCTTCCAAACAAGTAAACAACACAGCTTCAATATGGCTGAACAACACAACACTTTATTCGCTAAGCATCCTGGGTACATATGGTGCAATAGCTTAACACAACTTCCGGTTATGTAACAGTAGTCTAAATATATTACAGTTAGAGTTAGCTTAATTTATACTGGGACTTGTGACTGCTGATGTCCTTCTCACACGACAGTAGAGAAACGATTTCAGTGTGACGCTTTAGATCATTAGAATCAAAACCGCAAACTCCACGAACAAGGGCCTTAAAAGAACAACAACCTTCCATTTCCAGTGAAATAAACTGAACTTTGAAAAAATTGTTCATGCGCTGCCTTTAAGCAAAAAGACGGTGCCAATAAATAGCACGACCAAGGTTTTGTTTACTTAGGAAGCTACTAAATTAAATTTGGCGATTTTTTCACACGCCGAATTGCCATAGCAATTTGCTTATCCTTTTTAGCATAGAGTTTTAGCACTGAGTTGTTTTAACATGTTTTAATTTCGTTTGAACTTCAAATTAGTTATTGTTGAATTTAGACATCATGAATTCGACAGTATGTTCAAAACGGAACCCCAAGAAAGTACTTTGTTACAGGTTGACGAATGACCACCCGAAGCCACAGGTGGGGCGAAGAAAATAGGGCGAAGAAAATGGCGATGCAATGTTTTTATTAAGTTGCCACTCGATCACAAAAAAAAATCAAAACTTTTCGTTACTTCTATCATTAACCATTTATACAGGACATGCGATATTTGGTTAGGTATCTTTGTGAAAAAAAAAAAAAAAACTTTGCAAACCAACCAACCAAGAACCCCCGGCCCCCACCCCCTCACCCCCCAAAAAACATAGACGCGAGTTTTTCTCTTCGTTTTCAGTTCTACAGTAAAAAAGGGAATAACTACTTAAAAACTCTACCTGTTTTGTAATGATTTATATCCCCCTTCCACCCCCGGTATTACAACCAAGTCCGCGCCAGCAACCGAATTCGCGAACAGTTGCATTACACTGTACCAAACGCTTATCACCTGACAGTACGTGTGCTTTATCTTGTCTGCTTAAAGATATCACTGTACTTGTTGTTGTCGTTGTTGTTGTTGCTGGCTAGAGTACGTACTTGTCATAAAGTATTAAATCAAGCAT
This sequence comes from Oculina patagonica, assembly GCF_052425735.1. Classification (NCBI taxonomy): domain Eukaryota; kingdom Metazoa; phylum Cnidaria; class Anthozoa; order Scleractinia; family Oculinidae; genus Oculina; species Oculina patagonica. The sequence continues at coordinate 63,548,048 of NC_135761.1, read as the reverse complement.
TTCCGCATATTCAACCTTTCCCACACCCACCTACCACCCCTTAAAAAAATCATCCATGACACAGTATTGCGTGACGAACAGACGGCTCATTGCAAGATGGGACTGCAAGCTACTGTAAGCGCCGACATCATGCCGTTTAGCGATCAGATGTTATTTTTTTGTGTACTATTAACGAGGCAATACTAACAATCGGCTATGCCGTCGAAAAAGATGCAGTGGTGATTAGAAGCGTCGAAAGTTGATCACAGATTGGATTTCGACCACTAAATATGTTGACATTTAAGTGGGGTTAAGTTGGCGGGGTGAATAGGACATACTTACAAACGAAGCTCAAATTACTACGGATGCTTAGAGCCGGAATCGTGCTTAAAAGGCCTTCGGACCTGCTTTTTACAGCAGATTAAGGTTAGAACATTTCATAATGTTTTTGTGTGTGATTATTTTGACCCAAAATGGGTTAAGACTTGTGCACGGATTGAAATATTCATGTCATTCATGTCTGACCCGTAACTTCAAAGTTGACCGCGGAAGGAAAACGAAGCTCAGATGCGACAGAAGTACCCAACGAAGGTTATTATCAAAATCCATTCATTAGTGGCCTAGATGATGAATGGGCATGCGCAAAGGCATTTTCAGTTAATTTTTAACTACCGTAGGAAAAAAATATCCGCTCTTCAGAGCCAGCTAGCAATTATTTTAATAGCCGTTTTCGCCAGCCAGCATCCAAAATGTTCTGACTTTTTCCCAGCCAGGAACATTTGTTGACCCTTTTTTGCCAGCAATTTTTGTTTTTGTCCTGCTTTCCCAGCCAGGAACGTTTATTCACCTTTTTCTGCAAGGTATGTTGATTTTCTGTCCTCTTTTGCCAGCAAGTAGTTTTACGCCGAAAAAAAAATGGTTTGTGTCCTTAAACAGACAATTCCGGAAAATTACTTAATGAAAATAGTGTTTTTCTACTTGTTTCTGTCTAAGACAAAATACTTTTGTTTACTTTTTAACTAAAAATGGACTTGTCACTTACCTCGAGATTAAAACTGATGAACCCATCGATAAATCAGTGAACGTGAATACAGCTTGAACCATTTCAGCACAAACGCTTTAATCGATTTTTTTATAGAACAAAATGTCCGCTAAGCAGGTAGAATTCTAAACTAAACTAAATTATCATTATCTTTTCAGATGAAAATGCTATTATATGATCAATATAAAAGACATAATTTAACCATTAATTATATTTGATGGATGGGATATAAAGATGATTTCACTGCCAGTAACGCAGAGTCTATTCTGTGAACGGCACACGAAGATGACTCAAAGGCCAACATCGCAGAGTGAGATTATTCTTCTTCCAGAATCTTTTGCATGTATGGCACGTTTAGATGTTTCAAGTACGAGTTGGCGAAGCACAGTCTTTTTGATGAACGGCACAGTTAGATGCTAAAAAATGCCAGCAAGGCACAGTCTGTAGGATGAACGGAGGCGATGGCGACAAGGACACAATAATTGAATAGTTTGTTTTACTTCACTTTTGAATGTATGATACTTTTATTATGGCGAAACGAATCCGAGAATGATACTCATTTTTGTTGTTGATGTTTAGAAAACTCTTAAAACTAACTGCCATAATTATTTTGTTTCTCATCGGAGTATGAGTCACAAACACCAATGCAAGCACTGCTCACATGAGCGGTAGTCGGCAACCATGGCGACAAGCACAAAATAATTATCGCGTCGAAACGAGTCCGAAAGTTCTTTTCATCTTGTTGTTGATGTTTAAGAAAACTCTTAAAACTAACTGCCATAATTATTTTGTTTCTCATCGGAGTATGAGTCACAAACACCAATGCAAGCACTGCTCACATGAGCGGTAGTCTGCAACCATGGCGACAAGTACAAAATAATTATCGCTTCGAACCGAGTCCGAAAGTTCTTTTCATCTTGTTGTAGATGTTTAAGAAAACTCTTAAAACTAACGGCCATAATTATTTTGTTTCTCATCGGAGTATGAGTCACAAACACCAATGCAAGCACTGCTCACATGAGCGGTAGTCTGCAACCATGGCGACAAGCACAAAATAATTATCGCATTAAAACGAGTCCGAAAGTTCTTCTCATCTTGTTGTTTCTGTTTTAGAAACTCTTAAAACAAGCGGCCATAATTATTTTGTTTCTCATCGGAGTATGAGTCACAAACACCAATGCAAGCACTGCTCACATGAGCGGTAGTCGGCAACCATGGCGACAAGCACAAAATAATTATCGCATTAAAACGAGTCCGAAAGTTCTTCTCATCTTTGTTGTTTCTGTTTTAGAAAACTCTTAACACTGTCTTAAAACTAACGGCCATAATTATTTTGTTTCTCATCGGAGTATGAGTCACAAACACCAATGCAAGCACTGCTCACATGAGCGGTAGTCGGCAACCATGGCGACAAGCACAAAATAATTATCGCATTAAAACGAGTCCGAAAGTTCTTCTCATCTTGTTGTTTCTGTTTTAGAAAACTCTTAAAACAAGCGGCCATAATTATTTTGTTTCTCATCGGAGTATGAGTCACAACCACCAATTCAAGCACTGCTCACATGAGCGGTAGTCGGCAACCATGGCGACAAGCACAAAATAATTATCGCATTAAAACGAGTCCGAAAGTTCTTCTCATCTTGTTGTTTCTGTTTTAGAAACTATTAAAACAAGCGGCCATAATTATTTTGTTTCTCATCGGAGTATGAGTCACAAACACCAATGCAAGCACTGCTCACATGAGCGGTAGTCGGCAACCATGGCGACAAGCACAAAATAATTATCGCATTAAAACGAGTCCGAAAGTTCTTCTCATCTTGTTGTTTCTGTTTTAGAAAACTCTTAAAACAAGCGGCCATAATTATTTTGTTTCTCATCGGAGTATGAGTCACAACCACCAATGCAAGAACTGCTCACATGAGCGGTAGTCTGCAACCATGGCGACAAGCACAAAATAATTATCGCATTAAAACGAGTCCGAAAGTTCTTTTCATCTTGTTGTTGATGTTTAAGAAAACTCTTAAAACTAACTGCCATAATTATTTTGTTTCTCATCGGAGTATGAGTCACAAACACCAATGCAAGCACTGCTCACATGAGCGGTAGTCTGCAACCATGGCGACAAGCACAAAATAATTATCGCATCGAACCGAGTCCGAAAGTTCTTTTCATCTTGTTGTTGATGTTTAAGAAAACTCTTGAAACTAACTGCCATAATTATTTTGTTTCTCATCGGAGTATGAGTCACAAACACCAATGCAAGCACTGCTCACATGAGCGGTAGTCGGCAACCATGGCGACAAGCACAAAATAATTATCGTATCGAAACGCGTCCGAAAGTTCTTCTCATCTTTGTTGCTGATGTTTTAGAAAACTCTTAAAACAAGCGGCCATAAAAAAATAATAAGGCAGAATAATTAGGCCAATTGATTTTAACAGTCCCGACATGAGGATCTTCAGAAAACGGAAATGAACTAATCATTTGGCTGAAAATGCTTCAAAATGCAATAAATTGGACAAACTGCAATTATTGTGTCTCTCGTCGGAGTATGCATGAATCACAGAAACCAATGTAAGCACTGCTCACATGAGCGGTATTCTGCAATTATGACGACAAGCATAAAAAAATTAGGCAATTCGACCTCTTCGAAAAAAAGACTGAAACCTATCTCGGAATGTTACCTTTTAATTTAAAGGGCTGACATTTGTTACCTCTCGGTCAAATGAATCAAAGGAATACTTGTTTCGGCTTTGCGCGCGACCGTCATCAGGGTTGTCACACAATCTGAAAAATGCGTCACGGAGTGCAAAAGCAATGTAGTTTTATTATTATTATTATTATTATTATTATTATTATTATTATTTTTTCCACATATCGCCATTTCAATTCAGTTTCGATATATTTTCATCCCTTTCGAAAAATGTTTGCTGCACAAGCAACGTGAAAATAATGTTGTAAAAAAATGATTTAGCGAAGCCGGAAATAAATAATTAATAGCCAGATATCTGATCACGATGAGACAATTTTTCGTGGGATCGTTTTCTCGACTCCTTGTCATGCTTATAGTTTAAACGTCCCTCAGGCCCTTCTGATCTGAATACAAGATTAATTACTTTGCCAAAAAGTAACTGATATAAAGACCATTATAAAAAGTTACGTGCACCAAGGAAAAGTGATCCAGGAGTTATCCAGCACGCGCGCGCGGCGCGCATAAATTTAAAAACTGTGCCGCCCGTTTACCGTTACAGTTGCAAAATAAAATGCGGGCTTTTATTCGTTGATGTATTTTTGTCAGGAATGCCTTATGGATTAAAATGATCTGCTAATATCTTTTCGAGGTCGAATGAATGGTCTCTTTTCATCTTTCGATTTTGTTTCATTCGGATTTATTAGCGAACAATGAAAATACATGTTCATGAATGCTATCCTCCAGCTAACGAAAACCTCGTCGAATGGTATATTTTCATGCAGGTAAGAGCTACACAAAAGACCATTAACACTGTACTTACAATTTGGGGCAGCTGCTTTAAAATATACCCGGTAATACACCACCTGAATGACCTTGAATAACTTGTGTGTTTCTTACATCCCATCGCGCGCGCCGGAAAGCTGAAAAGTTGAACACGATATTATTCATCAAACGCCGCTTAAACTGCTCAAGACTGCTTAATCAACAGAGAAAAGGGACCACTCGATACTCACCAAGAACTATGTCGGTCAAGCTGGTTATCCTATGCGTAGTTATTCCATAAAACGCTGGCTAGATAGCCACACATTCGCTTTGGGCCGAGCGCGCTGTTCAACTGACTCTAAATCGTTCACATGCTCGGATTACATAAAGAAAAGGAAACAGGCCTGTTTTGCCTCTTCAGTGACAGCAGAATAACCGATAGAAACAATAGAAATAAAGTTAGCAATTACTTCATAATGTTTACAAATGTAAGTTAGTCAGTTATTAAATTCTCGTTTATCCGCGCGTCTTTTTTTGTCTGTGTTTTAGCCAGCAGAAAGATTTTGGTTCATTTTCCCCAGGTACAATCGATATTTTATAAAATCCCAGCAAATTTTCTCCAAGGAAAACCGTCCCAGCAAGCGCTCAATCTTATTCCTAAATTTGCCAGCCAGCTCAAGTTTACCTTGCAGAGCGGATATTTTGTGGAGCGGTTTCGTTGGGCACGTCTGATGCGACGAATGATAAGAGCCGTAATCATGCTAAAATGGCCTTCGAACCTACCTTTTACAGCAGATAAAGGTTAGAAAATTACATATTTTTTTCATATGCTCAATTTGGTCTTAAATGGGTTAGGACTTGGAACACGGAACAAAAATTATTTCTGACCCGTAACTTCAAAGTTGACCGCGGAAGGTCAAATATTTGCATATTTAACCGAATTCGAAAAGCTCTCACGTCGCTTTTAATCATTTGCCCGGAGAAATTTTTACAGGGATTTATACACCATTCTTCTAACATTCAACCACCAGAAGCTTAAACGATTTGAAGGTTTCGCACATGGTGAAAATTAATTTTATTTACCAAGTACTTTTACGGCAGTGAATTGTATGCCTTCGAAATTAAATTATTTTGTCTACAAAGAACAACGCAATATTTCCCAAAATCATTTTAGTAGATGTTTAGAGATTGCTAACTATGGTTTGAGTGTTTAAAAGACGGTAGAGTGATTTGTTTTTGCACGCGAGGCTCTCAAACTCGTGCAAAAATCATGAATAATATAGCGCCTCAAATGACGATTTTAACGGATTTTCGTTATTTGCATTTTTCTTTAAAATAAAAGGATATTCCATTGAAAGAACTATACAGTGATTTAAGTTATACCCTAGCCTATCTAACATAAAAGTATGAAAGAAATCGAAGTTCCATCCTCTTGGCACGAAATGTTGGATTCTAAGCGACCGGCATTCTTAAATACAGGCTTTTTACCGTAAGTAAATTTTGCACACTGTGCCCGTTTATAGACAGCTGTATAGACTGAAGTGAACTTCCAGCTAACCACATGTGACAGGGAAGTGACAACGCGTACACAGAATTGCATTCGATTGGTTTCCCAACCTACAAAGAAGCCAAATGCTGACATGCTTCCTCTGAGGCATTTTAAGTTTGCACGATCTATTCTAACCGATCAACAGCCTGAGGTTCTACATTACTTGCAGAAAATTTCGAACGATTTTTATTTCGGACAAAAAAATTGTCCAAAAACAAAATCGTCCGATATTTTATGCGTCCGAAATACAATTTACAGTACAATATATTTGTTTCAAGTACAATAACAAACCCGATATATCAAGGAAGAGTTTTGAGATAACAGAAATAGTGGAAGTTGTTACAAAGAAAATAGAACCAGATGGTTTAAGAGATATATTGTTCGTTCGAGTTTAAATCTTCCCTTGAGGTATTAGTGCAGTATTTAATATCTAAACTTAGTATACAAAGATTAAACACGAGTGCGAGAATAGAATTTGTGCAACGAAGCCTTCTGAAAATTATCCAAACACTGTCTTCAGTGAAAAACCTTTATATTATTATAAGCTCAAGAATAAGACAGATAAAGAGATAAATACATAAGTGCTTGGAGAATAAATTTAATACGAAACATTCTTTTTGCACTTTTTCAAACTTTCTAAGCATTTTTCGACGAGTTTCTAGCACAGTGATCCGAAGATGCTTCGACTTTTCGTAATGTGATTTTTAATATATTATTTATTTCATTTTAGTTATTATTTTTTATATTATTACCATTTTTATCTTTTAAAATTTATTAAAATTCTGCCGTCCGCCGTCCGCATCCACCGTCCGTTTCTGCACTTTGCAGAGTCCCGAGCGTTGGAGGCTTCGGTGAAAAGATGTTTTAAAAGGTTACTTTTATTTAGGAAAGTATTGGACGATTTTTACTTGTAATATTTTATTGTAGTTTTTTAAGGATTTTAACTAAGTGCATGATCCGCTTTTTACACAATTTTCATAGTATATTATATAATTAGTAATTTTTAATTTTAATCAGCAGGACCCCGTTGATAACAGTACGCATGTACTCAGTGAAGGGCTATCCTGGATAAACAAACGACAGGGTTGCCGAATTCTTTATTCTTTAGCTATAGGTATGTCACTGACTTCTCTCCCTTTTCCGCCGAACAAAACCGATATCATGTCTTCAAGTCGCTTTGCGTTTTAATTTTTGTAAAAGCAGGTTGTTGTGGCAAATAAAATCCACGAAACTCGTTAACATTTGTTGTTTAAGTTAATTAGTTTGTTCTCGTTCGCTTCAAGACCTTTTTCTTTGTTATCGGACTCTTTTTCGCTAGAAACAGGCAGAAAATATTTGTGTTGTTTCGGAAAATGGTTTCACAGCTCAAGTTTACGACGAAAAAGGTTTTTGTAGTAGCGTCGACGGAACTTAAAAGTTTTTTCGCTTGCGGGAACACAGCGGGCGATCCCGAGCGGTCAAGATGGCTCCATCTTGACCGCTCGGGTAGCCAATCAGAGCACGGGATTTGTTTTATCTTGACCGCTCACGGAGCTAGTCATATAATAAACTGATATATTATACTAAAGTGGATTAACAAGTTCAGTTTCCAACAAAGTATTCTATGTGTTTTTAGTCCCTGTATAAAGAGAGCCTAGTTTACGACAAAGTCTCCTAGTCTTTCTTGGGTTTTGATTATTCTCCCATATCTGTTCTGCTTCGGTGCTACTGTTGGTTCTGCTGTCTGGATCTCTTTCTCATGGTGTTTCTGGGTACACGGGCTGGCTGGATCGTGTTGCTGTGTTTGGCGGCTGGATCTACTAGCTGGTGCTGCTGGCTGATCGTGTGGATTAACACATGCTTGCTTATGCAAGGGGATTGCATTAGGTGTTGTTCCCTCTGAAGCTGGTCTTGCTGTGGACTGGAAGCGGTGAGTGGGTGGTGGTGCTGCTGGTTTAAGCAAGACTCTGTTCATTCGAATCGTAGTGCCATGTGATGTGCATATAGAATAGGACCTTTGGTTGTCTTACTGTATCATTTCACCGTAGATTTAGGGGTTTCCGCGGTTACGTGGGGGCGGTTTGGCATAGGCAAAACTTTTCACGTTGATTGGAGTTAGCTCTCTACCCGCTGACTTGTCATAGTATGCTTTGCTATCCTGCCTCTTCTTTGTGATGTCTTCTTTTACGATGTTGAAGTTGATCATGGCAGGTGCCAAGAGCTGATCCATGGTAGGCAATGTGGTTTAAGTGCGACGTAAGAACATACGCTGAGCCGGTAAGTATGTGTGTCCTTGAGCTGGGGTGTTCTTGTAGTTTAGCATCGCACTGTTGAAGTCTGCGGCCTTTTTGAGCATGGATCCTGCAACCTTAACAGCAACTTCTGCTCTGCCGTTGCCTTTAAGGTGGTACTTTAATGATGTCGTGTGCTTAAAGCTGTAGTCTACGGAAAACTGCTTGCACTGCTCGCTTATGACTGGGAGCCATTATCAATGTGGCAGATTGCTGGAACGCGCCGAATCTGGCAAAGTGGGTGTTTGTTTTCTCGATAGCTGTTGACATGCTTCTGCTGTTGAAGATAGGGTATCCTCAAGCTTGTCAACCTCGATCTAGTCCCAAAAAGTGACAGACAGTTACTAGGTAGCTTTTTATACGTTTGTTTGATTCTGAGCCAAATGGGTTGGTGTTGATTTTGCCAAGCATTGACTGAGGTACCATAACCTGTGAGCCTTTGTAGATAATGCCATTTCATCCCTATAACTCCAGCAGGGACGCAGTAATTCAGGGACTGCTGCTTTGTCTTGAGGCCTCGATGGGTTATTACTTTGTAAAAGGCTGACAGGGTGTTGTCTTTGCCTGTCTCTTCGCGTTAGTGATGCTCGGTGCTCTCTCGCAGTCTTGGGTTTCTGCTGTTGTGTTCAGACTCCATCTCTAGTCGGAAGACATCAAAATGCGTTACTTTTGCAGCTACTGTCTGTGGAAGTGGGGTCAATGGGGTATAGCTATAGTCAGTAAGCAGTTAAAAAATGCTTCTTAGTCAGTAAGCAGCTAAAAAAACGCTACTTAGTCAGTAAGCAGCAAAAAAATCGTTTAGTCAGTTAGTTGACATGATTTTGAATGTGGCAGACTTTCATAGGGTCTTTTAGTGGTTCCCAAGTGCTGTCGCACTTTTTCCAGCTTGCAATGTTCTTGAACAGTGCATCAAATCAGCTTGAAAAATATTGTTTATTTAAAAATCCAGCCTAGCCACTGCCCTAATTTGTCTTTCATTTCGAGTTGTCAAGCTTTCTTCTCCGCCTCCAAGACAAACTCGACATTTTAAAACAAAGTCATATCGCCCAAAAAAAGTTGCACTTGTTTTTGAAAATATGGGGAAAACTGATTTGAATCAAATCTATAGATCGAAAAAAAAAAAAAAAAAGCAATTTTAGTTATCTATTTAAAAATACCTATGAAATGAACTATATTTAAAGCCTAATTTATTTTTTTTTGCTTAGTTTACTGTAAGTTTAGTTCTCTTTTGTATTTGCAAGTCTTTTTAGTTCTGTAATACCTATTTTTTGTCCTTTATAACGTCTGCGTTGCAACCGGTTTTTTTCAGTCCACTGTAAGTTTTGTTCACTCTAGTACTGTAAATCTTGTAATTTTGTAATACCTACTATTTCTTCTTTTGTAACGTCCGCTTTGTTACCGTTTTTTTTTAAGTTAACTGTTTAATTAAGTTTTGTTCTCTTTTTGAATTGTAACTTTTGTAAATGTAGTGTGAAGTCATGTAACCTTTGTGTGAGCAATAATAATAATAATAATAAAATAAAAAAAGATGGAATGAACCAGAGCATCATTCTGCTCATCATCATCCTCAGACAAGTGAGACAAAGATAAACTGGAATCAGAGTCAAAGTCATACTCTTCGATAACTTCCTCTTCCTTTCCTTCAGTGACTTCCTCTACATTGCTAGCGCTTTCAAGAGGATCTTGTGTAAGGTTTAGCCCGTATGCTGACATGGGCAATGTTGTTGTTTGCTGCCCAACAGTAAGCTGTGAGCGACAAGCGACATGACCCTGAATTCTGGCGACACATGAGCATTTTAACAGCGACAAGCGGCATCATTATGGCACTGAAATGCGACAGCGACACAGTGCGACAGCATTACAATAGCGGGGAAAACGATAGCGACATTTACAGCTGTTGGCTAAGCGACATCGGTTCCCAGAAACATGCGATATTGCGACACGGCTACACTTCTTAGAAAGCCTCAGTTGTCGAACACTCTGTCCATGTTCACTCGCCCATTCCCTCATCTCTGCAATGTTCACCTTGTCCATGGGCACTACTGGGATTGGAGTTAGTTTCCCAAAGTAAGATAAGTCATTATATTCAAGAGGGGGGGGGGGGGGGGGGGGGGGGCTACACATTTTATTCAAAGTGTTTTTAGTTCTCACTGAAAGGCTTGATGCAACCTTGTTACTGATATACAATATGCGTGGCGCAAGCTTCTTATTTTTAATATATAATTAATAATAAAGCCCTGAACTCTGATCGCAGGACCATAGAATGATTAAAAAAAACTAAAATTTAATGTCACAAATAGACAGATAGGCCAATCAACTGAACAAGTCAAACAACAACCAGACAGAGAAACTGCAGGTGATGTGAATGAAAAAACTACTGGAAATATTAACTTGATGTAACACAAAGTTCTAAAGACTGGCACCCTTGGGAGAATTTTTAAAAGCTCTCTTATCGACTCTTCATTTGTAAAATTCCCTAACAAGCTGTGCAGCTTCTCCATAAAAACAATTTGACCGCAGCAGATCGCGCAAACAAGACAATAATTGTTATTCTTCTTCTTCAATGGAGTCCAGTTGTGGTACACCAAAAATCTCTGGGTCATATTCATTTTCATGAGGTGTCCCTCGCAGGGACCTGAAAATTACGTTATTATAGGAAATTAACGCTTGTGTTAATTAAGGTATTTGAAATTAACGCGAATTGAAGGAAAAATTACTTCCCAATAAAGGAAATTAACGCGAAAGAGAGAGTAACATTTCCAAATAAAGGAAATCAATGCGACGTACACAATGAAAAACACTTGTTGAGACAACTGGAACAAGTCTACTTCAACACTAAGAGTATAAACCTAAACGAAGGGGGGTTAAGAAAAGGAATTGTATCGCCTCGAGCGTTCTTCACAGTTTTAATGATACCGACAGATTTCCACCCTGATGAAATAATGCCTTTTTCCTAGCGGTCAAGAACGTCTGGACTCTACCAAAAAATTTGTGCCAAAATAATGAAAATTAAGGTCATAAAGAATAACGCTCCACTCAATTAACGGCGCGGAAAAAAAAACTAAAAATTTTTTAAATTCGCGTTAATTTCATGAAGCGTTTTTTTTCCTATAATAAGGTACGCAGACCCTTGTTTTTCTGCTATCCGCTGCTTCAACCCTTCTCTTTTGACCTTTTTTCTTTGCTCCGTTCTTCTTTCTGGCATGAGAAGACTCCTTCGAGCTTATGTTTGTTTTAGATACGGATATCCAACAAGTTAACATGTCGGTATTGCTGTATATCTGCGTCTGGAACAGACATTAACTCGTAGCAATAACAGGTGGGTGTATAAAAGAAAGTGCTGGGTATTTGTTTAAAAAAGGTGTGTGAGTGGGCAGGGGGGTCATACATTCACTCCATTAGAAGGATAAATTACCTAATATTTCCCCACTTGTTTTCCACCCCCCTCCCCGATAATTATTGCACAGTCCCTTAGAAAGCATCATTCCTTGTAACCAACAAAGTAATATTTTTCTCGAAAATACTTGGGGTCATGCACAGTGTCTGAATGGTATCCTTTCAAAATGCATTTTTTTTGGCTACCAAATGTTTTAGTTTGTTGCCAGATTTACTGCCAGTATATCTAATTTTTCATGGTCACCCAACAAAGTTTGGTCTTAAAAAAAAAACTCGAATAAAAACTCGCATTGTTTTAGCTTAACCCTTGTCTTAGGCAAAGTGAGCAACTGACAACAGCTTTAACTCAAGAAAACGTGCAACGATTGTGGAGCACAGGAATATCTTTAAAGATAAATACTACACAATGCTTGCATATCACATCAACAGACGTGTATTTTATTTACTGTCCAAGCTGACATTTTCAGGGAGGTTTTTTTAACTCCTAACATGACGGCTTAGTAATCTTCACTGAGCCTTTCAAGTGAGCTTTAAAGTCGCTCCACTGAAACACGTTCCCCACCCCTATCAGGCACGACTTGGACATGCGTGTGATTTCTCTGTTGTTTTTCACGTGATCCCAGATGTTGACGCCTGTTATTTCACCAATGAAACTTTGACTGGCTTCAAAGGATCCTCCCACAGAGTCCTGCTCCTGCCCTAGTACCAGGGCTCCACCGCCACGGATCACGTAGCCTGTGAAAATATTAATAAAATGATGGATTTATGCTGTTTCTCATGTTAACAAAGTATAGAATAGAAATTTAAGTAAAATATCCACAGGGTGCTTCTTTATCCTATTTTTCCAGATCGAATTGGAATTTTAAATAGAATTACATTTAAATGTGTTTCACAGTCAGTACGTTATAAGAAGTACTGTTCTTTTTTCATGAGCAATATTCGGTAACGGATAAGTCGCCCTTACCTGTTTTAAGACCTTTACCAGAAGCTGCAACCTTGCCATCTTTGTACAAGTTCCATAATCCAGCGGTATTCTCCCACGTTGCGCAGATGTGGTGCCACTTTCCATCGTTTGCAGATACAGATGTACGGCCACTGTAAATAGAACAGCAAAGAGTTATTGTCACTCCTAAGATTCTTTTAGTTTTCTTTCTTATACCATCTGTTAGATAGCTGTACCTATTCACTGATGCAAATTAGTCTAACATGGTTAAAGTCTTTTTAAAAGCCTCTGTTATCCTCATAGGAAGCTTTGTTCTAAAAATAAGCACCGAGAATTGCTTTTTGATCTTAATTTTTCATAGCCAAAGTGACCCAGACTCCTTTCTAATCAGTTGCAGAAACAACTATGTAATTGGTATGTTATTGGTTTGCTTTAAAAATATTTTTTCAAATTTAATTATCAGAAGAATGAGTTAACTGAAACGTTGCGTAAAATTAGGCGGGCTTTAACATCGGAGCTGTCACAGTTGCGATAAAAGAATTGACAATGATTTTACAAGATTTCAAAAGAGTCGAGGATCAAGTCGAAGCCCCGGCAGATACTGTACCTTGTCAACTACTAAGATCTAAGCTCTGGGAGAAAGAAGAAGAATAACATTTTTTTCTTCTTTTCGTGAAAAATGGAGGCCATTTGTTTTGCAAACTACAAAATGCCTTCCAAAAATACATACTGGAAAATTTTGTGTTTTTCTTGATAATTTATGATATTCTGATGACTTTTGTTGAAGTGGAGGAAATATAATGATCAGTTCCTCTGCTTCAAAATAAAAATAAGTGTTGAAATGTTTCAATCCATTATGGACTAACACGTGCGATTTGCTTGAAAAACAAAACACACCATTCTCTTACATCCTCTGATGTGACTGGAGCGTATGACTGAACTATTTTAGAGCAAAAAAATAATAATAATAAAACGACAAGACGTTTGCAGAAAATAATTGTTAGCTTCCAGTAGCTTCAGTGGAAATGTTAGTACCTGTGAGCACTTCCCACCCAAAAATAGAAATTTCTGTAATCGTACAGGATCAGATCATTGTCTGACCCAGACACAGCATAGCTCAGCGGTGTTCCTCCATTTCCTGTATCAGCGGTTTTCATCCACAGACAAACTGTCACGGCTTTGAGGCTTGGCATGCCACGTGTGATGACGTAATCACTGGTTCCTTTTCGCGGGAACAGCAGAGCGTAACCTGGGGCGACTACAGTGAAACAAGAAGGAAAGCAATCTCATTTTTAAAATAAACTTTCAGTATTGTTTATTTCAACAGATAACAGCAATTTGGTTCAGTAGCCCGAGCGGTATTCAATACAGAATTCGAGTGTCGAAGCCGGGGAATGGATATATTTCACGGGCTGTATTTTAGTCATTTTTATTTACTAGTCAGATTGGCTGCCTCGAAAAAAAAAAAAACAATTTCTTTCCTAACACTCAAGACATTTGGTGTCCTAGGCACATTTGATCGCTACAATTAGACTGTAGTGTACCTGGATTTCGTTCCAGAGTTGTTAATCTCTGAGACAGCGCTTGTACTTGCACAGACATCGCTACATTCGACTTGTTTAGCAAATTCAACTTCTTTTCAATGCGTTCGTCCAGTGATTCAACTGTTTTGGATAGTGTTTGAATGGTTTCGTTCAAAGCATCCAGCTTTCCTGTTGAAAAAGTAAGTCATTGATTAATTTAGGAAAAGAAAGTTTTTATGCATCAGAATTTTATGTTTCTGAATTTTTAGTATAGTACTGATCAATACAGCGGTATTTCAATTCCAAACACTTTTTTAGAGAAGGGATTTAAATCATTAGCCAAGGACGGTTATTATTGACTGTAAATATACCTTGTTTTTCCATGGCTTTCTGTAACTTTTGAGACATCACTTGAATCTGCAAGGCGAGCGCTGCCTTCGACCTGTTTACCAAATCCAATTTCTTTTCGAGTTTTTGTTCCAGGGACTCAATCGTTTTGGAGCAATTATTAACGGTTTCGTTAATTATCGCATCCAGTTTTCCACGGGGCACGATTCTCTCATCCAAGGCGTGCAGTTTTCTGGCCAACTCTTCATCTTTCGCGCTCAACGACTGTAATTTGCTTTTAATTTCAGCGAACGCGATCTTCGTTTCTCGGGCTGTGGACACAACAACTTCGTTATGGTCTCCAGTGATGAAAACTTTCCCATCAGCGGTAGTCTTGTTCACTCCAGTTGACGAAACAACTTGGGTTACTGCCACAAAAATCAGGAACAAAGAAAAACCAATCGATTTTGCTGCAAACATGTTGACGACAAGAAGTCTGTTAGTGAGACTGAAGCCCTGAGCCCAACGATAGAAAATTTTAGTCAGTGTGAAGTACATTGTAAATATAAATTTAACAAGTATTTTTTCTCGAGCGTGATTATGCGATCCACGGTCTGTTTGATTATCGTGACATGGAAAACAAATGTTATTATTCTACAGAGCGGCTATGACATCATTTAAGGAAAATTATACTGATGATCAGTCTAATGGAATGTTAATGGAAACATTTGTGGACAATTTCTCTGAAAAGTGAAAGTTATCGATCTCTGAGAAGGTATGTGTGCGAGGAAGTTTGTTAGATAAATGACAAGTACACCTTTTGTTCATTGTTGGTAAATGAATTTATTTCGAGTTCTGTAACGCAAACCTGATCACGGCTACAGATTATACGGTGCGGAGGGTGGGGGGAGTGGGGAGAGAGGGAATACGGTGTTTAAGCAGCTGAACAGTGTGGCTATCCAGTTATATTTCTTTGCAATTATCGCCACATTTTTTGAGTCTCCAAAATTCCGACAATTTCTCTAGAAACCCGACAAAAATTTGCTCTTCTTCCGAGACATTAGAATCGTCACCCCCATGGTTTTATGCAAAAAGTCGCGACAAATGCAAACATTTATCAGAAAATTTTGGCATTTATTTAACTTAGCCTTCAGAGTTTCAACCGAGTTTCAATAGACATTTTCGACATTACAGATAGGAATTTATTGCTGAAAATACGAATCGAAGGAAAGGAAAGATAAAAAATAGGACACAAAGCAGTAAATTATCTTGTAAGTTTCATTTCGTTGGGAAATTGTACACACTGGATCTGACTGAAGACTGAATGTAATCCTTAGCTACAGTTTCATTTGTCTTGCTCATATAAAATTCAAAACAGAATTTTGAGGAAGGTCAAGAAAACCAAACAAGGTTACGTGAAGGGATGCGGATAACTCAGAAAATTGTCATAATCAGGAATTGGTAGACAAGGCTTATAGTCTATATGTCGCCTTCATTATTTGCTGCAATCGTTACGTTTGATTACAAAGTCTCTTTCAGGCGCTTTTGTCTTCCTTGCTCAGTGTGTGTTCAATGTAAAAGGGCAGCCCTTCGATTAATTTAAATATTTTGAAACGTAAACATTTTGTAACATCCTCATTATTCAGTCATGCCACCCATTCCATTTGACACGTTACAACCGTGGACGTTGTTACCATGGTAACACTTCCTCATCATACAAGACGAAACCCCCATCGCGTGACCCAAACTGAACTGATCACGCAATGCTATAAAAATTGCTTACAACTATACCGGATTGTCTTTTTCTCTCTGGAGCTCGCCTCGCAAAAAGTAAAACAGGGCGTAACAAATCGATATTTTCGATACTTGATGATCAAAAGGGATAGGAATCGGATTAATAAAAATCGATATAAATTAATCGATTCATATCGAAAATCAATAAAAACCGATTGCTAGACTCACTCTGATATTCAACTTTGGTTCATGTATCGAGTTGTGGATGAACTTGGAGTGTGGAGAGCACGAGAGAAATAAAAGCATTGCTCGAGGCGTAGTCGAGAGCAACTCTAGCCGCGCCTCAACAGCAACAGCGACCGGGAAAGCTTCGGCTGAATATTTCTTCGATAAAATTTGTTACATTTAAACGCCAGATAAATTTTCAAAACTCGATGACTCTGCTTCGTTTTCATACTTCATCTCGAAAATTAAAAACAATCCTTAACTTTGAAAGGCTAGAAAATCCTCACCAATATAAAGTTAAGAGAACCGTCACTATTCTTTCTCCATTTTTGACATAAACGAATATTTTTCTGGACACGTCATTTTAAGGAACACTCTGGCGCTATTGATTTAGCTCGCGTGGCCTGCCCCGCGCCTTTTTCTATTTTTTTTGCATTAAGAAGCTAGGATATTTTTACTCCCCCCTGGACGGGATGCTAGTACATCACAGGGATTTGAGCGATTAGTTTCGATTTCGATCAGAAATTATCGAAATGAAAGAACCAAAGTTTTCGTACGCGTTTATGTAAACACGGGTATTAAAAAAGAAGCCTGAGACTCGCGACATGATAAGTGACTCAGTACCGTGAACATAAAGAATATTGTTAAAACAGTAAAAAGGTTCTTGTTTTATGCAATAATTGTGCAACCCATTTTTTGTTTATTGTTGTGTCGATTCATATTGGTCCATATTGCTGTTTCTTCTCGCAGTTTTGGTGCGAGTTAAGTAGTCACTGTGTCTTAGTGAAAAATGTTTGAAATACTTTTTTTTATATTTTTTTATGATATAGCTATCGTTAATCTTTTTTTAAAGTTTCAAAAAGTCGTCAAATTTTCACAACTTGTGAATTACATTCATAGTCCCTTAAAAAATGTATTTATTTGGTCATTGATTCATTGTCAAGTGTATATTATCTCAAGGGTTTTGTGATTAAAGGGAGTTGAAGTTATTATAGAAAAGTATATTTAGATGATTATACTTTATTCGTTATTTAAGAAAATAATGACTTTTTAAGAAATATTTGAAGTAATTCGATGTATCGAACATCATCAAGATTAAAGTGTTCACTGAATGTCAAAGTTGTTTAAAAAGAGAGTTCAATATGAATTTCATTAGATAGCATTCCTCGTCTGAATCAGGGATGAAATTCCACTTCTGAACTGCCCCCAATATAACCTTTTATTGTTTTGTTTATTTTCGTTTTTTTTTTCATCGCTCTACATACAGGATACAACTCAGGGGTTGCAGTAAAAAATTAACCCAGCATTCTAATTTTTAGTTAACATCCGAGATGACTTCTCAGCTTTCACTTTTTATCATTAATTTTTTTGGAAGTTTTTAACCTGTTTAACATGCACTCTGTTTGGTATTTTGAAACACCTGCGAAGGTAAATGTCGAGGGGCGGTTTTTATTAAAACACCAAATTCATTCTCACAAAGTATTCGAAATGATAAAAATAATGCCGTGTTTGATGTGTTTTGCAAAGCTCCAGAGCATGATACTAAAAGACTTCCTAAATATATTAATATCAGCATATTCTGTTTCAGGAGTGCGAAAACTTTAGTTTGAAGAAATAACACTCAGATTAAGTTCTTTTATCTTATTATAGTGGATACAATCATTGCTTAAGGAAGAAAACAAAAAACCCTTAAAATGGTATACGTGATCTGCCTGAATAGTAATCTGTTGTTATCTGTGGTTACAAATGATTAGAAATGTAAAATACGAAACTCAGGTGGTCTCTGTACTAACCGCTTAAATATTATGAATAATTGTTTTCTCAATATATATCATGGAATACTATCCATGTAAATAACAATGCAAATAGATTGTTGTTGCTGTTGTTGAGTAAAACTATATCCAGCAGAATCCCGTTTTCTCGAACACTGTTTCTATAAACCATTCATAGCTTGAACAAATGCAATTTGTTTCCCTTGAATCTGTTTCACTGTAATTTTAATCCCCATGTCTCGAATTGCCGAAATTTTGAACCAATTTTCGTGTTCCTTGGAGGTCCAAAAAATTTGGATTCCACTGGAATATAATTGGAGGCATATTCATTAGTGTTGGGTCGGTTTTATTTCAAATTCATGCTTATGGATAATAGTACATGCTGTGTCAGTATTTTTAATTTCAATTTTTACTTGCTATTAATTATTCAGATAAATACAAATTAAGGCAAAAAGCGTTAGCTAAAAATATTGCTTCCAGAAAACCGCCCGAGAGACTGCGAGAAGGTTTCAGCGATGCAAGGAATTTAATCCAGTCCGTTTCAAATTCACTCAAAGCAGTGCTTTTCATGTGTGAAAACGGAGAGGTATCTCTGTCTAAAATTCAACCAAAAATGGTCGTTTTGGGAAAGTTTGTTTATTTTGCCTTGTTTCCTCTTTGTTGCTGCTCAAGAAAATCATAATGGAAGCGTTTATTCTCAGATAAATAATACAGTATCACACAACGCCACTAATGCATCGTTCACTCAAGTGGTGCCATTCAATGCCAGTCAGTCCGAGAAGCCGACACAGCCACTGGTAACAGAATTGCCAAATGTGAACGATTCTGTTGTTAATCCTCAACGGAACAACACTAGCCTGCACAACGCCACCACAAAAAGCATGAATAATTCTGTTTCTGACGACTTGGACGACACAAAATTCCTACATCTGGATGATTCTTCCTATCAGAACAATTCCGCTTTCTTCTCGGAGGATTTCACTGAACGACTAGGAGCATGGAATAAAACTCTAATCCATGCTTCCAGACAATGCATCGAACTAAATAGTGTCACTAAGGAAAACCTTACAATCAATTTCCCAGTCTTTCAGGCCAAAAGCGTTGATCACAAGGGTGACTTTTTAAGTCTCGAAGCTGTACATCCAGTGCTTGTGAGAAAAAGAAGCAGTCAAGATCTCGTTAACGTCGCTTACTTGGCCATTTTGGAGTTATGGCCTTTGCTTGTGTTGTGTTTTTCTTGCGCGGCGCTTTCTGGAATGATCTTGTGGCTGTTAGTGAGTATAAATTAAACAGTTGTGCAACAATAAATAAGAAAAGCGTAATAAATCATCTTTCTCAAAATTAAGTATTGATGTAGCCATGTTTCAATAAAATTTAACGAGCTTTGTCGTCGTAATGCCGAAAACATCGAGCCGCTTCATTGTTTTTTATTAAGTAACCAAGAGAACAAAAGTTACTTGCATACTATTTAAGATTAAGTAGTTGCTCGCAGAATATTTGCCCGATGAATTATTAACCAACTACCTAAGTATATGCATTAAAGCTAGTTAGTTACACAAGGAAATTAAAATGGCATCTCCGACGGAATACCTTTGCCTGACGTCCCCTTGCGTAGGCCCTAACAGCTTTGTGTTGTTTTTTTTTTTTACAAGGATCACCGGTCAAATTCGGAGCAGTTTCCAAGACGTTTCTGGAGGGGCATTTTTGACGGCATGTGGTGGGCAATCGTTACCATGACAACAGTAGGGTAAGCCTGTTTTTATTACCTGATCAAAACAAGAGAACCCAGCTCTCAGTCGGGGGAATAACTGTCAACTTATGAACTTAATATTGCGCAATTATTAATTTAAGAAGCGGACAGAGCCGAAAAAAAAAAAAAAACGGGAAATCTCGAGAAGATTTCGCCATCAACTGGCGCATGTTTCCCCGATGTATCGCATTCATGTAATGTTCCTGGTGTGTTTTCAGCTGCCTTTAACCGTCCATACTTGTCTTGCCAGATGAGGTTACAAAGAGAAACATCAGACCGCCATATTGACATTTCTTATCGTAAACAGTCCTAAAGAAGGCCATGTATAAAAAAATATGATCCTTCTCACAGTTTCCATGTCTCAAGGTGGTCGAATTGTTAGATACGCTCATCGCACAGTGTTCTCACATAACTACTCGACTCACTCATGAACCGTCTCTTTAATCTGCTTTAATCCTCGTAACTGGCCCTCTCCGTAACCATAATACTGGCACTCTTGCAGTTGAAGCCATTCTGACATTCTGTAGCGTGGCGTGCTAGGCCTACAGCTTTTTTGCCCATCCGTTTCTCTGCCGACAAAGTGTTCCCTTTTTGTAGGTCCTCGTTTGTCAGTCTGTCTTTGTCGATATGCTCTCTCTTTCTTGTCTGGAAGAGGCGCCATGTATCCCCGACATACACACATTGTACACAGCTAGTACTTTGACCGTCACATGGAAACGTGTATACAACACATTTCTGTCTTTACCGAGTGGCACTTGACATGTATGTTTTACCTCTTAGACTTTCCTTCCAAGACTGAAAGCAACACTAAAGAAGTTTTGTTTGGCAAATGCCCTAAGTTGCTTAGATACCCCTTTCAAGTATGGTATGGTCATTTAATCCCACTACTGTCTTGTTCTTCTTGCTCCAGGACTGTCAACTGTTTCGGTCTTTGTTCCATAAATCCTCTCACTGTCTCTCTGGGGTATCGATTCACTACAAACGCGTCTTCGATGTTGTGTCATTTTTCCGCTCTTTTATTATCTGAAAATCCTTTTGTAATGGCTCTCTTCATACTGTCTGGGTGGTTGGACCTTTGTTTCACGTTTATGTTCATATAAGTTTCTTGTAGTAAACTCTATTCTTTATGTTTTACTATCCATAGTCTTTTAAAGTTCAAAACCGGTTGATCATTTCCCTGGCCTCTTGATCCTCTTTAGTGAACATAATCACTCCTGTATCAATGGTGCTGAGGTGATCTAGCTAGTATCTCTTTAGCTTTTCCTTCTTTACATTAGGTTTCGTTGTCACCCACATACCGGCAGGTCAGATCGAACATCGTTTCCAACAATTCATCATGCATTATCATGATGATGATGACGATGATCATCATCATCATTGGCATCGCCATAACCTTTACCATCACTATTAGCATCCCTATTGATCCTTATCAGTAAGACACAGGCAAAGTGATTTCACAAACTTCCACTGCCTTCAACATTTTACACCCTTAAAAGATCCGTTAGAGTGAGACAAAAAAAAACGTTACTTTCCTAAGCTTAGTACTTTCGTTTTGTACAGGTACGGCGACAAGTCTCCAAAGTCAGTGTGCGCTCGTCTCTTTGCTACTGCGTGGATGATCACAGGAATCGTTCTGCTGTCCATGTTCACGGCTCAAGTGTCCTCTCGGTTAACTGCTGAGGAACTTAAGAGTGAAGATCATTTGTTTAGTAGAACGGTACGTAACCAGACTATGTTTTGGCAAGAGTGTCCTTTAATAGCAATTGGTACTCTCTCTCTCCTTGTATGCTTATTTCTTTTCCACTCTCGTCGAGCGAGGCTGATTTCCCTTACGTAAAAGGTCGATGTCATCATTGGAAACCAAGCTTTTCGGAATGGACGATGCCTTCCTCTCTTGTTTAGGCTTGGACTAGGTCGAAACAGTGCTCCGATTATTGGATGAAATTAGGGCTAGATAAGGCGATTATTAGAATTTAGGGTCAGAGTTAGAGTTCACGCTTAGGGACACTTAGGCGGGTA
Source organism: Oculina patagonica (assembly GCF_052425735.1). Lineage (NCBI taxonomy): Eukaryota > Metazoa > Cnidaria > Anthozoa > Scleractinia > Oculinidae > Oculina > Oculina patagonica. Next base: position 63,526,067 of record NC_135761.1, on the reverse strand, counting down.
TAGGGGTATCGTCAGCTATTTTAGAAATAACAGTTAAAAATAATTTGTTTGAATCCTTTTCATTTAGATTGGAGTTCCTCCTGGCCTTTATAAGTCAGATTATGTTGATTACAAGATGGCTTTTTCTATCATTAAAGGTATTTTAGACTTACTGCTTGGCTTCTTTTTTTATCATGATTCTCGTAACGATAGGCCACTCTCTCCAAGTAAATTGGCAAACAGAGTTTGTTGAGGAAGGTGTCGAATACTCCCACTTCGTTCGTTCATTCATTCATTCATTCATTCATTCATTCATTCATTCATTCATTCATTCATTCATTCATTCATTCATTCATTCATTCATTCATTCATTCATTCATTCATTTGTTCGTTCGTTCTTTCGTTCGTTCGTTCGTTCGTTCGTTCGTTCGTGCGTTCGTGCGTTCGTGCGTTCGTGTGTTCGTGTGTTCGTGTGTTCGTGTGTTCGTGTGTTCGTGCGTTCGTTTTTTTTATCGTGTAGCCCGCTACGGAAAACCTGAAAAAAAAAAATAAATTGAAAATTTTTACCGAGACAAGTACCTCCTTTTGTCTGTTTTCCTGTGGGTGAATTAATTTTTCAATATGAAACCACTAATGAAAGATTTTATCTTGATCATTTTAGAAATTAGCGACCCTATAGAATCCCCGACTGATTTACATGTCAAGGACCTGGATTCTATAGTGGTGTTCCACTGCAATGACAAAGAGGATAGTAATTCCTGGGAGGTGCTCCAGTTCTTACCCCTGTGCGAGATTGGTGCGTCTCTATTTTTGGATGACGAGTTGATCGAATTTAACACGGAACAGAAATTCCTTAACTGTATGAAGACACAGATAAGATCAGCTCTGAATGACAGAAAGGGGGGACAACTGAAACATAACAGCAAAGCGAAGGAATCACACTCATGCAAGAAACTCTTGGAGCAACGCGATCATCTCAAGTTTCAGTTTAAATGGGTTTACTTCAAAAACCTCTCGCAGTATCTTATTCCCTTTGGTGCTGTACTGGGCACTATCTTACTTGCATTCATCAGCGGGGCAATCTGGGATTGCTGCCGTAATAAGAAGAAAGGAAAAAGCTTCAGAATGAAAGGTACCTTGCGTGTTTGTATTCTCCGTTTAATCGATGTTTAAGGAGGCAGCGTGGCGTAGTGGTTAGGGCGTTGGACTTGTAATCCGCAGGTTCCGGATTCAAATCCTCCTCCCTGCCACTAGTTGGATTTGTGTTCGGTAGTCCCAATTTCAACACCTCCGCGCTTTGCAAGTAGCCAACTGGTCAGCCTCCTGCCAGTTGGGATTTGTAACAAGCTCCTGTTTCAGTGATTTATAATATTTGTTTCCTGTAATTTACAGTGTCCTCAATTAGCACAGTTGTGCTAGATAAATTGACACTGAAAAAATGTGATTTATTTTATTTAATTTTTGGGGTTGATTTTCGTCGGGGACGCAGATTTTTTCTTTGTCCCATGCTCATGCTTTGTCATTGTCGCAAAATTCATCTTCATTCTTTTAACTTATTAACCCGCATTAAATCAAATGGTAAAATGGTAAAAAACATTTCATTTGTGATAAATAAAGAAAGATGGTAAATTTCAAGCTCAGTGGTAAAATGAGAAAGATGTAATGTTCTTTATGTCAAGCATGAAAAAAAAATGAATCCCCTGCAGGAATCGAATCCATGGCCTTTCAAGCGCCGGGTGGGTACTCTATCCACTGACTTATGGTGAGCAAGGCATTTATTAGGTTGATATATGGCAAGCATCCTGCATACTGCTAGGATCAGCAAGTGCAAGCAATCAATTCTCGTCCGACACGCTCGTGACATATGATAAACATTGCATCCTTCTCAACATTCAGCTTAGACTTTAGACTTTCATTGCTGAATTTTCAAGTGTCAGCCTTAGCGAACAAAGTCATTTTATTTGAGGCACGTATACTGTCGATAAGCAAATGATACAAAATAACGTCAAGATAAATTACTGAGAGATCTTCCTTCTTCCCTTTGGCAGATCTGGAAGATGGTTTAACTGCACAAACAAGCTTCATGACAGAAAAGTCTGTTGAAGACGACAAATAGCCAATCATGGCTGCACGCAACAAGTGTACTGAACACCATCAAGTAGTGACTATTGCATGCTTCATAGAAATTAGCATCAAATTCATTGGAGTATAACAGCAAGACGTAATAAATCTACTATGTGAAGTGTGATTCACAGGCGAGAACACGAACCTGGCTTTAAATTTGATCTCAGTGCGTTTAATAGCACTAGCACTTAGCCTGTTTTCTCACACTATTTCCTGCAAGCTCCTGTGGTACACTGTGGCATTCTTGTGGGTGTCCTCGCTGGCGAACCACACATTCACATACTATGTTACATCTTGCAGTTAGTACCTTGTATACTCGCTTTATTCAATTAATATAACAGATCTGTCGTGATTGTATATGGACTATAGCTGGTTACACTAGGTTGGAATATTATTTTAATTGCTCGTACTAGTTATAATTTATTACAGGCATTCTTCCTTTGGAAGCAATGTGGCCGAGTGGCCAGGGCACTGGAGCTGAAGTCCTCTAGTCAGCCCACTAGCTTAATTTGTAACACGACATAGACCCAATGCAAACATGGCTGCCGTTAAATTTCGGCTCCCAGAGGAATCATTAGTCAACAAAATAAAAAAATTACTTTAACTTAAAGATCAAGTCAAAATGAATCAGTGTTTGAAGTTTAAAAGCTATACTTTTATCTAATGGGAAGTTACAGGGACATATATATGCCAAAAACATGAAAACGAGGCTAGACAGGCCAGAGTGGCTTTTTCCATACAAATCACATAATTTTGAATGAGTCACAATTCTGCAGCCTTTTAACCAAAAACACTCAACTTTTTTGTTGAAACATATTATTACATATATTTTCAAGTGTCACCATCAGCGCTTTAAGAAACCTGACCAGACATCAGAAATGAACGACAACCATTTTTGCATAAGGTCTATTCATCCCAGATATTCCGTTCTCGTATTCTTGGAATTGGATTGAACATCGCTTGCAATTTAAGCTATTGCGGGAGGGGGGGGGGGGGGGGGGATATCCCTAAAACAGCTTCATGTCTTGGAACGTATCATCTGTGTTTGAAACAATTTCCTCCTCATACGAAGCCTTCTATCTAGCTGCAGTCAAACCGAGAATACGAAATGGCTTTTTCAACTCCTACGCTAATACGCTAATGTAAATAACCAAATGGTGAAGTCTAGCCAGTACTACGACCTCTTGACCTCCTACAAGAGAAAGGGTTGGGAATCCTTACTTGCGCATGCTTCAGACTTACCTACGTAAGAAACTATTTACCTTATTACATGAAATTTTCGCGACACGCTAATTTCGCGAATTTCGCGATTCCCAAAAAATCGCGAAATTAAAGTGACGCGAACAATAAGTGTCGCGAACATAACATGACACGAAAATTAAGTGACTGTCAATAATCAAGAAAGAATAAGTTTAGTACCACTAAAGGAAGGAATTATCAATCTAAATGGATGTTGTCCTCAATTGACTCAAGAACAATAACTAATGCACTTATTAGTAGACATTGTGAGAACTGCTCTGTTGTTGCTATTGCCGAGATTTAGTCCCGCCCTTGCGTTTTTGTTAATTTTGACGTTATTTTTCCTTTGATGAAGTCGTTCAGTATTTAAATAATATTGCCAAGGAAATGTAAATTGTGTCTTACTCAAAACGCGAAATTAAAGTGATTCAAAATACAAAATTTCCGCAATCGCGAAATTTAAGTGTCGCGAAATATGCTCACCTCAAAATCGCGAAATTAACGTGTCGCGAAAATTTCACGTAATAAGGTATCTATTTATTGTATTGGTCTCTTACCCGTTACTTTATTTAACAAAACAGTGGTCTGGGGACTGGACTGGGTCGGCCCCAGCGACCCAGTTTAGATCCTTTATTCTCGTTTTGAAATATTGGTTTTTTCTTTCACGTTTCAAGATTGTCTGAGCATTTTTCCACGACCAGAATGACAGAGAAAATTCATTCTCTTGTTTCCAGACTCTTACTTGACCTTCGCGCTCGCCCACGCAAGGAAGAGAGTGCCCAGGGGACTAGAGATCTCAAGCTTGCAGCCAAATATTAAAGAATTTGAATTTTTAGGCTAATATTGGATTCCGGTACAAGCATCACTTGGCCTGATGAAAAATGGCCGCCAAAAAGTATAAATGACTCAACTTGTTGCTCCGGGACGTGTTGTTCGAAAGCTGATCGACACTTATCCTGGATTAAACGTTACTTGAGGTTTTAATTTCTGATGTTAAAAGTGTTTTTAGTCTGTTCACGAAAGTTCTTATCTTTTTTCTAGCTTGTGAGCGCGAGAGATCGAGCACATCCCCGCTTGAGTTCGCGCTCGTTCTAATCCTCCGCGATTTATATTTAGCTTGCGCGCTCTCCGCGAACTTTAGAAAATATGGAGGGCCAGTGAAAAGACTAAAGTGTTTTTACGGGTTGCTTTTGTAAAGATTAGCATAAGGATAAGAAATGATAGGATCACCTTTATCCTTAATATGAAAAGCATTAGATAAACTAAAAACTGAGGGACAATAAGTCAACAAACAGAAAACCTCGCTGAAAAGTTACAAAACTGAAATCAAAATTCACGCTAATCATAGATTAGGCTAATCGTGCTTTGAACAGCCGGGCCCTGATTTCATTTCCAAGAAATGAAGTGAAAATAATGTAAAGATAGAAAGTAAATCGTACCTTAACAACGTTTGAAAAATATTAATTAGCGACGTTTTCTAAATTTACGCTTGCAACTAAAAAATATGAAATAATAATCTCCGCTTATTGCTATTAAAATGTGCGAATCCTTCAGTTTTTATTGCTGTAGTGAATTGTAACACACATAATATTATACCCACTAGAAAGTCTTGAATTTCACTTTTCCATTATCATGTGATGGGAAGGCGCATTGTTAGACCAGGGCTGATGTCAGGATTCAAGCCACTGCAGGGCGAGGTGCTTACGTTGTGTTCGTTGTGTCCTCCTTACGTTGTGCTCAATCTTTTTATCCAATAATCCATTTATGAAATTTATACTCCTTTGTGGAAGAAAGGCTCTGTTAATAGTTTTTAAACTATAACAGAGCCATAAATGGATTATTGGGAACAGGGGAACTGTTGGAGTCGTAAACCTCCTTTCTTTGTAAGAGAAATTTCCAAATTGATTACCCTGTATTCTTAGCTTCTGATATCCTTGGACTGGGGCAGGAGGGAAGAAATAAAAAAAATATCTTGTTATTATCATGTTAGTGAAACCGTGACTGTGGTTGCTATACTCGGGTATGTGTATTTGCATATATCCAGACTAAAGGTGCTAACAAATGCACAAGTCGAGGGAGACTCTTGGGACTTGCCAGCACTTAGCATCACGATAGTGCCGAATTAGACTTTCTCAAAGTCGTCGCTTCGCGTCGCTTGCTTTTCGGCTCGCTAAGCTCGCCAATAGAGGGCGACTTGGTGCAAGTATAGTGCCCAATGCGATCGTGATAATGGAAGAATGATGAGCTCCTGAAAATGTTGGTATTTATTTTATAAATTTCGAACAAAGTTTGCTGTTATTTTTGTTTTGGAATTATTGTAATAAAGTTGAATAATAATAATGGATTGATGTGTGGAGAGAAAGAATTCTGAGTTCACAGATGGGACTCGAACCCACGACCTTCCGTACACTAGTCGGACGCTCTAACCACTGAGCTCTACCCTAAAATGGGCACCCTACAAGAGTAAAACGTAGGGACTGAAGTATCCGCATACTAGCTCATACTGATAGAAAGATGAATTAAAAAGAATCGGAATATAATGTCAATTGAAAAAAAAAAAATAAAACAAACAAAACAACCAAACTGAAAAAAATATTAAAAGAGACAAAGAAAGAAGAATCAAAAGTCGTGCGAGTTTCACTCAGGGCCCTGGGACAAGAACGAGCTCATGACTGCGAGACTGGGACTAGAATGGTCACGTAGCAACAGGAGACCGCCATTTTTGTTTTGGAAGAAATCTTCGACGTGATTTTGTGAAAGTTTCTTCAACAAAATGGCTCACACTGTTATATCCGTGAAGTTGCCACCAAATATAGATCCAACGAAATCACGAATTGCTTATGGAGACCGTGCACTACCTAAACTAGTAAGTATTTTAGAAGAGCTTCCTAGATTTCTACATGCACAAAGCTCGAAATTATGTCCTAGGTCTCCCAGATATCTGGTATCTGTTTGATGTGAGCATTAACCGAACCAAATTGTCTTACTCCAGAAAGTTCTATTGGAATAAGTTGAATTTATGGTGCTCTAAAGTTGGAAGCTGACCGGTAATAAAACGATAATATAATAAGATCAGTGCTACTACATATAAATTTGTGTTTCAATGGCTGCAGTAGCTAATACTCGTATAAGCTTACTATGTTGTGTATTTTTGCTTGATCCTCGAAGAACCGTGAACTGAATAGTCCAGACCTTTTAACACGTCAAAGAGCACTGATGTCCCTTTGCGATGTGATGCACAATCCTGAGCACATATCTGAAGGACTGAGAGTTGGTAAGTCCTTGCATACATGTACATGTATAGTAAATAATGTTATTAATGTTTTTCCTGCAAAATATTATTTCAAAGTGTAATAATTTTTTTATCAAGGATTTAACTTAAGACTAAGACATAGAAGTTGTTTTTTTCAAGATACTTGAAAGCCAAATTAAAAAAAAAACAATGTGTTGTGAATTTTGATGTTATTTTTTCCAGGTGTTGGTGCAAGTTTAAAGTCCTTGCTTAAAGATCCTGATGCTACAGTAAGACACAAGGCAACTGAAGTGCTCAGTATTATTGCAGGTTTGTGTACAAGTCTGTGAACTGCTATACATGTGAGGCCTCATTAACCCTTTGTACCAGGACATGGTGCCAGCAGAGACCAGTGTGAACACAACATAAATAACTGTGCTGCTAACGTAAAAGAGGCAGACCCAGGGGTGCTACATGTACCGTAATGATTCGATTTAGCGCCCTCCTTCCAATAAGCGCCCCCTTCCGAATAAGCGCCCCCCTTCGAATGTGTTTTTGTCAATAGGCGCCCCTATTCCAATAAGCGCTCCCATTTTAATAAGCGCTCCCATAGTTATAAGCGCCCCTATTTTAATAGGCGCCCCTATTGTGGCTAGCTGTCCCTACTGAAGTCATTGACGTCGAACAGATAGACTCATGACATTCATCGTACCGTACATGTATATATTTACTGCTAAAACGAACAACCGTCTTTTAAAAGTATATGAACTAGCTTTTAACAATTTTTTACTGTTACAGTTTCTGTTAGTGCTAGTTATTTCGATGCTTATTAAAGTTTTGTTTTGAACATTTGGTTGTTTCTCAAAAAATTAAATAAGCGCCCTGCCCCAAATAAGCGCCCTGTCTCGAATAAGCACCCTCCCTTGAGTTGCTAAAAGTAAATAAGCGCCCCGGGCGCTAAATCGAATCATTACGGTATGCAGTTCCTGGTCTAGTGCCAGGGAACCAAGCCAGTGCGGTCTAAGAAGACATGTTGAGGACCCTCCCGGGTGACTGAGGGATGGTAGTTGTCTCGTTAACAGGAGGTCCTTAATTTAAACCCTTCATCCTGCCACATGGCTGGTCCTAGCCTGAATTTCAGACATCCCTCTGTGCTCGCCTACTCGCTAGAAGGGACGTCTGAACACATCTGGGCCTAATGCCGTCCGGTGACTTTGTTACACTTTCGTTTTAATTCATGCGGAAAGTTTCTGTCGAGGCCATGAAATTGTGAAAGAAAAATCGCTTCAATAAATTATAAAGGATTACAGGGTATAAAATTGTTTTAAAAGTAAACTATTGAAAACTTGAGACAAATGAATGAGATTTTAATCGACTGCAGGTTATATTCTTTTACAGAACCGATTTAATCTGAACTGATTTGCTTTATCTAGCGATCAAAATATAATATGTTATGCTGCGGACAAATACGACACACTCGTGAGTACTTAAATGAATCAATTTAGACGGTTACAGAGGCATCAAGAAACGGAATTCAATACAAAAATATCCTACTTGACCGTGGGCACTGAGTTCAGAAATCACTGGCTCATCGAGGCTGCAGGACATAAGCGTTGAGCGGCTTTGTTGACAAAACAAGAATACGTATAAATTTGGCAAAACACTGCATGTCGAAGCGACGAATGCCGCCAACTTAAAACCTACTGGTTTCCATTACTACTCTTCATCTGTAGATAAAACTAATAAAGTAATAAACTCAAGGTAAATGACTAATAAATTCATTTCTGGGAAGGTGAACTCTTTCAAACTCTTTCCAAACGTTTTCAAATTACAATCCTCGCGCGGTAAAATTCAGTCATAATTTCACATAATTATGCAAATAATTTTTAAATCAACAAATCAAAATCACTACCCGGTTTTCGGGTAGTGACGTCACCGGACGGCATTAGGCCCAGATGTGTTCAGACGTCCCTTCTGGCGAGTAGGCGAGCACAGAGGGATGTCTGAAATTCAAGCTAGGCTGGTCCTGAGTTCTACTTGTCTGCCATCAGTGATCATTAATTATGTTATTGTAATAATCTTTGGCAACAAGTTTTAAGCCATCTGCCAGTTGGGATTTTTTTTTACCAAGTTGTGCTACATGTAGTTTTAATACAAAATTAATGTATACAACGCCCCACAAGCTGAAAGCTTTTAACTCAAGCTGTCAGTCAATCAAGTAAATTTAAAATTTTCCTATAATCTATAAAGCTGCTATCAGAAACGCTCATACAGTACACTGTACACATCACATTGGCGTTAGTACAATTCTCTAAATAACTGGTAATGCTGGTGTAGTCATTGACAGAGCTGAGAAGGCAAACATGAAATCTGAAATGTTCAGCATTATTTGAAAATGATTATTAAAATTTCTAACATTAATCACATCATTCTGTAGGTCATGCAGTTGGAAGAGATGCATTTGTAGATCATAAAATGATTGTTCCATTATCAGAACTGGTAAGGTTAAAATTGTATAATAAATACATCTATTTTGTGAGAGTTGTTTGCATGACTTCTGCTTGCGTGAGTGATAATTAATGTGGAAAAAGCTGTATATAAACCTTACAATCATGTACCTGATTTTTGCAATTATTCAGTTTGATGACAATGTCTATCAAGCAAGAAGGAATGCTCACAGAGCAATAGAAATGTGTGTGCACATGAGTCCAGGCACTGAAGGAGTCGTTGATGCTAAACTTGTACCTGTATTGGTTGGAAAACTTCTTAAAGAAGAGGATGAAATCAAGGTTTGTACATGTGTCTGTGACTGGATTAAACTGCCAGTTTAATAGTCAGCTCTGACATTCATTGAAATGTGAGTCCATGTTTAAATGTTGTATTTACTTGTACATGTATAGTATTGTTTGTAATGGAAATTTGTCTGCATCTGCAGGCTAGATGTACATTTTGTCAGGTTCTTGATCGCTGGCGCTTATACTGTACAATATATCTTGTATGCTCCATTCTGTGGCAAGACAAATATTGCTTATAAAATTATTGATTGGGTAGTGTTTTTTTCTAATTTGACACCATTCAAGATGGTATATAGAATGCATACATAATTATTATATGTAGTACATATAATAATTGCATGTATATTTGTATTTTATTGTACATGTGTTACATTTATCATTAAACAAAAATACACTAAGCAAGAGAACAGCCATTTTGAACAGTCTTGTTTTCCATTATATAGGAACTCATCTTAGACACCCTTCATTATTGTATGACAATTGAAACCCAGTCAGCACTAGAAAGTGGAGCCATGGAAAGTTTCACCAAATTACTTGCACACAAAACAGCGACAATAAGAGGAAAAGCTGCCAGGGATGTCATGGACTTGAGGTAGACGCTGTTATGACTGATATCTCTGATTTTTACACTGATTTTTTTCTAAATGGGAATTTCCCCAATGGTACATGTATCTTAAACTACAACTGTACAGTGTACGTACATGACAATTTTGACACCTCAGAGGTACATTTGTAATGCTTCCCTTCTTTAAACAGTCCTTGCATAATTATCAGTTTTTATCTGATGTGGAAGTGCTTGATATAAATTGTATGACCTCAGAACTCTGTCTCAAGTTACAGTTTTGGTTTATTGCAGCTTCCCTTTGGATGGTAAGGACAAGGCAGTCGACGTGGGAGCAATACCTGAACTTGTGTCCCTTCTTGCTGATGATAATACTGATGTAAGGGCACAGGCTGCTGGAGCCATCATGACGTATGTTGAAATTGCTTATTGCTGGTTTCCACTGTCACGCAATCAAAAAATAAATTTGAAACCATTCATCTACAGAAGCTATGAATTTCAAATATTATAGACAATAAATAGATAAACAATTTCTCCAAGTTTCAGGTCTGTGCGGTGTACCATTCACGAGTTATTTGCCGAACCTTTCCACGTCAATTTATAAAGCTTAGTATGGAGATTCCATAACTGTGTCCTTCCGAGGGACACAAATATGGCCGCCGTGATGTCAGAGAAACCATCTGGAACTCAATTCTGTTAACAACAGCGGCAATCTTTGGTTCATGAGCTAGTACAGTTTCACATAAACACCACTTACATGTACATGTATTATATCTGAAATGTTCAATCTGCTGAAAATGGAAAGGAAAGGCCTTTTTTCAAACAAAACAGCTTTGTCACGGCACTCAGCTTGATGTCACATACGACGGAGAACTTAAATATTCAAAATGCTCTGTTTAAAAAACGAATGACACTATCGATCTGGAAATTTGCAAAAATATATATTTTTAGTTTATCTTACGTCTAATGACAATGAAAATTTAGTAGGCCTTATAAGTGAATTTTGATTTCAGAATTTTATGACGTAACATGAAAACCAAGAATTATGCTGCCTTCACTTTGTAGTACTGTAATCAATAGTTTATAAGAAATAAATTTTGTTGGTTTTCTGCAGGTACTGTACAATCAATATCAGCGTCATAAAATTAAACAGCACCTTATAGTTCCATCCCCGGACTACAAACTGTATATGCCACTGGATACAACCATAACAATTATCATGTGATGCATAGTACTATAGTACTTTAGGATGAGGCAAAATACATGATTGATCCATTCTCCTCACAGGGAAGGGTTTTTTTTTGGATGAGACCCCTAACCCCACTGGAAATGTTTGCCTTTGAGGCTGCCCACCTATTTGGAATTTCAAATTATTTTCCATGGGGTGGGTATGGATATTTTCTTGGGATGGTCATTTTATTCTTGGATTTAAATCCATCCTTTTTATTTAAGTCAAAATTTGGTTAATACAAACTAACTCTGAAACAAATATTGTAAATGAACGAAACATGATTAAGAATCCCAACTGGCAGGAGGCAGACCAGTTGGCTATTTACAAGCGTAGCCGAGGAGTTGAATTCGGGGCTACCGAAAACAACACCAGCTAGTGGTCAGAACGGGACTTGAACCCGCGACCTCCGGATTTCAAGTCTGGCGCTCTAACCACTCGGCCACGCTGCCTTCCTACAATGGTTGGTCATGATCATTGGTTGCTTTTTTCCCCACAACTTATTTGATTAAACACACTGATCAAACTGAGTTGAATACTTGCACATTCTTTGCATTCTTGTGTACATGTACATGTAGTGTTGGAATAAAAGTGTTGACAGAAAATTGAATGTGTATCATTTGAAGTAAAAGATAAATATTTTTATTCTTTTCTAGGATCACCATAACAACTAAAGGAAAGAATTCTGCAATTGAGGCAAATGCAATTCCAAACCTTGTTAAGTTGCTTGATGACCCAGAGAGCGAAGTCAGACTAAATGCACTTAAGGTATGCTAGTATCCAAATTCATTCAGTTCAATCAATAAGAAACAGTGGCTGTGTTCAGTTGTTTTGTTGAGTTACCAGTTAGTTGCCATAATGATTGTAACCAATCATGGTACAACTCTTTTTTGTTTGTGTTTAAAAAAAAAAAAAAAAAAAAAACATACTTTATTTAACGTGGAAAAAGTACGCACTTAGCTGTTAGCTAGTTTACAGGTGCTCCACGTGTTTGAATGTATAAAATGAATTTTATTATAATAAATCTCTTAACATTTTTTTGAAATTAAAATGCCAACCTTAAATAAAATATACAATCTAAATTCAAATTAGGGAGATCTTCAATTTTACATAAAGGTACACTGCACATGTACACTCTTGTACATTTGTATGCTGTTCATGCACGTGTACCAGAAAAAGCTCAGGTACATGTAAGTGGAATAAACACCCCAAATTGCCACAGAAAATCGACCAAAATCCATGGCAAGTTACACACTTATAAAGCATTTTCCTTTGTAATTATGAGATTTGTTTGGGAGATTTAGTTTGTATCTGGAAGACTCCCAGATACAGTGTAATACACTGTAAGTGAGATTTACAGTGTAGCAGATGCACAGCCGGTTTACTGTAACTGTAGGTTCTCTTTTCTACTGACAATAATTAAAAATGATGTAGTACATGTACCGGTAGTTGATTTTAATTCTGTACAGCATTTTTCACTCAAGCTTACTTTTTTAATGGTTAGGCAATAACAACACTCGCTGAAGCTCCTTTAGGCAGAACAACCTTACTGGCTTCAGTTAATGAGGTAGGCTGGTGTTAAGTACTTTACAGGTGTTCAGTAGTACTATCATTTTCGAGCGACCCTGAACGGCAAACTTTTTTCCGCGTTTTTTTCAAGGGTAAAACATTCAAGTTTGACTGGACAAACTGTCACGTTTTTCAACTGAACCAATTCACGTTTGTGGCGTCGACATGTCAAGTTTGACAGCTCCGCCTGTGTGTTTCTGCACATGAAACAATGGTTTTGAAAACTTTAACGTCGACTTTTTATATTTCTTCAATGAATGTCGACAGCAAAGGGCGGTTTGACATTTCTAGCAATTGCTGCCACAGCGATCTTCGATTGTTTACTTATTTTTTATATTTTGGGGGGATGTTTTACGTTAAACTACATAAATGGTTTACTTTTAAAACTCGACAGTTTGTCTGTACAAACTTGAATGTTTTATACAAGAGAAAACGCGGAAAAAAGTTAGCCGTTCACGGTCGCTCGAAAATGGTAGTAATAACCACCATTTTCAGTACAAAAGTTATGCATTACAAGTGATTCACTTCCAATACTACAATCACATACTGTGTACATGTATGTTGCACTTGGAATACCAAGTTGTTTTGACTTGACAGTGTTTTGTTTCCATGAGATTCAAATTTTAATAATGCACCCCATCTTAACAAAACTGCTCCGTCTTCATTTCTGCCTCAGGTGTCAAAACTTATCCATGATCATGATAGCCCAGCTGTGAGGAAGGCCGCACAGATTGCTGTTCAAGTTATTACCTGGAAACCATAATCAAAACTACCTCTGCTGAGTGATATTTAAAATAATAAAAAAACTGTATAATAATTTATAAGGGGACTTTGTACAGTTAAATTTTATTTTACAAATAAAGGTACTTACTTTTAAGTACCTTTATTTGATGTGTAATATTAAAATATTACACATCACACAAGGTAAACAGTGTAACTGGTACAGCTGTACATGCAGAAGCAATTTCACTTATAGAACTAAGAGATCTTCTGACCTGACAAGAGAGTGTATAAGTTATCATTTATGTGTTAGCACAATAAATGTACATGTACATACATGTACAGGATCAATTTATTAGAAGTAATCAAAATGATGATGTGCCTTTTACATGACGTTATGTACATTGCATCAGATGATAACAATGCAACATGTAAATATGTGACCCTATTTGGGAAAAGCAGGCTTAACGAAAATAGCGTTGTGCCGTTTTTTCGTTGGAAATGCATTTTCAACGCGTTGCAAATGCATTTTCAACGCGTTGAAAATGCGTTGAAGAACATTTTCAATGCATTGAAAACGCGTTGAAGAACACTTTCAATGCATTGAATATGCGTTGAAGAAAATCGTTTTGAAATGTTTCTCAGCGAAAACGAAATGCGTTGCAAAATCAATTTAATATATTTTCAAAATATTTTTAACGTGTTTTGAAACATTCGAAAACGAAATCACCGAGCATTTAGAATCATTCCCGGGACTATTCCCGGGGGACTGTTGTGCCAGTTTTCGAAATTCTCTACAGCGTATTATAAAGCCACTTGCATCATTAATTTCGCTTTGAATTTGGAGAAGAAACTCATCAAATACACGGACTATTCCTGTAATTTTGCGAAACGCTATAAATGTATAATAAACTTCGAAGCGGCGTTGAATGTAATCATGCTGCATGTCTGAGTTTCAAATGACATTCGATCTCTTCCATAATCGCACGCACGCAACAAGTTCTGAAGATAAATATATTTTATTCGGCGACCACAACTCTCTATTACTGGTGCCGATTAAACCCGTCTGCTGTTAAGTTATCAATAAAAGCTTCGCTTCGCTGGCCGTTGCAATAAAACAGCATAAAAATAAAAGGCGCAAACTTTAATTTTTTTAGCGACGGGTAAACAGTCATGCGGCGCGACATTGTCTGCTGTGTCTGCTTCGTATAAACAAGAGAGGATAAAATTATTTTTCAGATTTTTCTGAGCCACTTGCATCATTAATTTCGCTTTGAATTTCGAGAAGAAACTCATCAAATACACGGACTATTCCTGTAATTTTGCAAAACGCTATAAATGCAAAATAAACTTCGAAGTGGCGTCGAATGAAATCATGCTGCATGTCTGAGTTTCAAACGACATTCGATCTCTTCCATAACCGCATGCACGCAACAAGTTCTGAAGATAAATATATTTTATTCCGCGACCACAACTCTCCATTACTGGTGCCGATTAAACCCGTCTGCTGTTAAGTTATCAATAAAAGCTTCGCTTCGCTGGCCGTTGCAATAAAACAGCATAAAAACTAGTAATACGTGACTCGCAGGGCCTCGCGAAGCTCTGGGTTTGGGGGGGGGGGGGGTGGGGGTGTTGTAAATAATGAGTGATAACCGGTTTTAACCGGTGATTTGTTATTGTTGCCTAGTAACGGGCATGCCCGCGACACCCTCGTTCCCAGGGTCTACTCCGCTTTGAAGATGGCGGCTCTTTCTGGTTCGTAAAGAGGTATAAAGCGTTGGGAAGCGCAGGCTATTTTCAAAATCATCGACAAATTATTGGATAGTCGCATTTTGGACATTTATTTGAGGGCATTAAAAAAAGAAGAAGAACGAACGGCAGGAGGATTCGAACCCTCCGCCCGCCCGAAGGTTTATAGCCTGAATTATTATAGGCGTCGAGGAAGTATCATGTGGAAATCAGTGTTATTTTAATCCGAAAAGAAAAACGATAAAAATGAAAAGCTCAGGATTCGAACCCACAAAAGAAAAAAAAAAAAAAAAAAAAACCTAGCCGGATTCGAACCACCGGCCTTAGTCCCGAAGATCTGATTTCAAGTCCGACGCCTTACCATTAGGCCACCAGCGCGCGGCGGCCGTGTGACGTCATTTCCGCCACACACCAAGCTCACAAATAAATATATATATATGACCGTAAACTCCACACGAGATTTCATCCCGCCTGAGCCCTTTGAGGAACAAAATTATACACCCCGCTACGCTCGGCCTTCGGCCTCGCTTCGCGAGGAATAAAAGGCGCAAACTTTAATTTTTTTAGCGACGGGTAAACAGTCATGCGGCGCTACATTGTCTGCCGTGTCTGCCTCGTATAAATTCTTTTTCAGATTTTTCTGAAAAGATTTGTAAACCGTTCAGTTTCATCCAGTTTACAAACGCAGAAAACTTTAAACAGAAGACTTTATGTCTCATAAAAATCTCTTAAATGCCTTTGCCGAGTAAAAAAGTTACACTTATTGATCAAATATTTATAATTGTTGGGACGGTTCATGTCATTCAACAAGTCACGCACGGCGCAGTATGAGTTCGGGAGCGAAACATAATTATTATTTTCGTGGTCTTGGCTCTTAACAATGCTTGCAGTTCTTGAAAAAAAAACTTTTTATATTCTCTTAGTTAAATAAAATCAAATTCTCTCTGATGCCGAATTTTGACGTCTTTATTGAAACAGAGCGAAATATTTTCCAGTATTTCAACCTTTTGCGAAACATTCCCATTTTAACGTTGGAAAAAGCAGCCAACGCGTCAAGAAACATCTTTTATTCGTTACTAAACGTTTTCGAACATTTCCAACGTTTTCACAACGGACTGAATAACATTGTGAATGCGTTGAGAATCATTTCCAATGCGTTGTAAATGCATTATCAACGCGTTGTAAATGCATTATCAAAGCATTGTAAATGCATTGATAATACGTTACAACGCTATTTTCGTTAAGCCCGGTTTTCCCAAATAGGGTCACATATTTAGGTTTACAACACTCTTTTACTTTATAAAAATAACTATTAAAGGGAATTTACATGTAACAAAGTCCAACATGAGTTTGAAACTTTAATGTGTCATCCATTTCATTATAGTCAATTTTCATGGATACATGGAGTATCCAAATGCAGGTTCTTTAATCACATTTTTATTAATACGTGTAACTTAAACTGCAGTTTGTACATGTGGTAACTGATGTACATGATATGCTTGATACAGGTCTGTAACTAGCAAGAATAGATTGCAACTAAAAAAGAAATACTGTAAATAAAACCAATATTCATTTTTTAATTGACAGTTGTATTCCCTTTCTTAGTTGACTTCAAAAAGTTCAGTACTGTTATGGTTTTAATGTGCATTGTCAATATAAGGTAATGCATGTAGCCAATTCAACCAAACCTAACAGTCCAGTTTAGGCCCACTCCTGTACATGTGCACATGTACATGTATCTCTAGAGTGCAGCATACATGAAGCATGGCAGAGATGTCAGCCAGGACTGGAGTCTCAGCCCTTTTATGCTGTCCTGTTCCCTGGTAGTTGTTTTCTTTAAGTGCTGACTGAAATATCACTTTGCTTGTTGTACTAACAAGACTCCATCTACTTATACCGTACATTTGATGTCCTTACTGTCTTGTAACCTTGCTGATATTGTTGTTTAGTTGAGACCTCATGGTGGTGGAGGTGGTTCGTCTTCATCAGAATCAAACTCGGCATTTTCATCCTTGTACCATTTTCCATCCAAGCCCATGATCCATCCAGCTTGTCGCAGGCGAGAAAAATGCTCTCTCCTAGCCTGTTCACTTGGACTTAACTCTGCCTTTTTCTGACTTCTTTCAGAGCTGGGTGTTTTACACATGGATTTCCCTGGGTGATCATTCTTTGAAGAATTTGATTGAGATTGAGTGTTGGGTGAACTCTTCTCTGAATATGACAAGGTTTTATTTGACTCAGTTCTTTTGGTATCCCTTGAAGAAATGTCAATAGGTTTTCTAGACTGAAAGAAAGGCAGGTTGCTACTTTTTCTTTCTTCTACTGGATCCTGTTTAATCAAGTCTGTTGAGCCTTGAAGGGCAAGCTCCTTCTTTTGTTGCGTGATCTTCAGTAATGGTGCTTCTCCTTTGCTGCAATCAGCTGTAAGTGTCTCCATGTATTTCATGTGTTCTCTTTTTTGTCGTAATTCAGCATCTTCCCTCATTTTCTCAAGTCTTATCTTGGCATCTGTTAGTTGGACAAAAGCAATAGTGCTAGTTAATGAAGTGTATTTCCTTGTAAAAATTTTGTTAATCATAAACCTTCTGTTCTTTTAAATGTAATTCTGTGTGTGATTTAGGGCTGACACGTACTTATAATTTTGTTTTAACAAACATTAGAATAAATTATTATTAGAATTCAAATGGATAAATGGCAGCACAGTAGGATAAATGAACTAGAAAACATACTATGTATTTATTCAACCCAAGCAATAGTGTACAATGCATACATGTATGTTGGAGTTTAAAATGAATTTCATGTCAAAATGATTTAAAACTATTTTGATTTGTATTTTCCGTTGTTCTAGATTTATTACCAAGGAAAAATACAAATCAAAATAGTTTGAAAATTATTTTAAAAACCACTGTGTATTAGCAGGGAAAATCAGTTCAGACGTCATACGTCTCAGAACATGGTAACAACATTTCTCTAAATTTGTATCTTTCAGTTCTAAAAAGCCAAATTTAACCAATGGGCTTATAACAGGGAGAAGGGTGGCTTAAAATGAGATAATTTCACACAAGGGGTCCAAGAAGAGGGTTATCACGTTGAATTGATATCAGCTTACTTGATATATGTTTCTTGCCTTGTCTGTGAATACTCAGTACTGCCACAGTGTCAAAAACAGGACAATGTTTACATACAAGACAGGCAAACCTATACAATAGTGAAATAGAAAGGTTATTTAGTAATATTAGAATCTGCAGGGACTATAACAATCACAGAGAATACATGTAAATAAGCCTGTGCAGTGGCCTTTAATCATTAACATGTCTGATACTGCATTGACTCTGTTCAAGCCTGTCCTGGTCAAGTTGCTCTTAGAACTGACTGGTAAACATCTCTCTCATATTTCTTCCAAGCATACCACATCCCATCATTTTTTTATTATTATTCTTGCAACAATAAATGATGGGATGCAGTATGCTCTGATTCAATTATTGTTGAATATCTTACTTTCCATTCTTTATCAGCGTGGCCTCATCCTCAGGAATATCTTCTAATAAAAGCTCGGTTACTCTCTGTTTCTATAAATGAGACATTATGAAATTTACCTTTTTGAGAAGAACAGTTCTAATTAACAAAAAAAAAATATTGTGTTATTCGTAGTGGGACACAGTAAAATATTGCATTTCCTCAAATAACGGCTGTCCTTTCATTTATAGCCCCCTCTAAAGTTCACTCTGGTGAAAATATTTGAAATACTGGTAATTGTCTTCCTCCAATAATCCCCCACCCCAACCCCCAGCTGATAACCCCCTGACCTCCCTTGAATAATCAACTCCCGTCAAGTTTAAAATTTACAATTGGATAGCAATGATTAAAGTGCTGACAGCAAGGATTTGACACTGAAAATTAGTCAAAAGAAGAAAAATTGAAGGCACTTAGAAAGACTGTGTTTCGTGTATTTGATGTGATTTTTTATCATTAAATTGAAATTAATAAAACAAAGCATTTACAGCAAGACTTCCTGTCAAGAATCCTCGAATTATAATCGCCCCTTTTTGGTGCAAAAAAGTAATAATAATGACTGCTGGCTATCAATCTAGGAAACATGGTAATTAAATTCACAAGGCTGCCTGTAAGGGAATTACTTCCCAGTTGTCAGTTAAATTTTGGCCTTTATCAGTTCAGACCGGTTTATAAAGTAGAAGATAAATAAAATGATGTTTTCACGACTTCTTGTCATCGTTATTCAAATTCAAATGTAATAGATCTAGATAATATGAAGTTGATCGATCTTATACTGTCTATCACAAAATTTAGGCTCATCCTTGATGTAAGAACCTGTCAAATCTCACCAGTGACATAAAAAAAAGAACGACCAGGACATACAACAAAGAATCTCGAAACATGATAGAGCAGGAAAACAATAGCGCCAAAACAAAGAAAAAATTCAAAGGTTCTTAGATCGAGGTAAAACCCAAAATTTGGACCCGTCATTTTGTCAGCTAATATTTCCGTCCATATAACCATCCAGTCCCTCATGAAAAATCTCTGGAAGTTTGATATACACCCTAGCAATGATATAAAACAAACAAACCTTCTGCACTCTTAGAGCTGTAGGATCATCGCCAACTCTTTTGAAAGACATCTTCGTCCCCAAAACTTTGCACTTCGTCCACCATATTGTTTCCCGCGAGCATATTGGTCCGCGGCTATCCTTTAGTCTTTCACTGTCTCCGCCAGCGGTTTGCTTCGTGAACATTTGTATGACAGTCGACCGCGGTCGGCGGTCAAACTACAGAAATATGCAAAAAATAAGAAAAGTACTGCAAAGATAAGGTTTTAATTTTCACAGTTCAAAGTTCGATACATACCGGTATCCTAAGGGTTTACTAAGTTTTTTGGAGCTTTACTAAAAAAGTTCTACGTGTTTGAAAATAGCGATATGCGGACTTGTCGGCGCCATCTTTGGTTCGGATGCAGAACATTTAAAAAGTATAAACACTTGCTTACCTAAGGAAATGGGATTATGCTTACACTCAGCAACTATTTTTATCTATCCTTGCTCATCTAACACTTCAATATGAACAAACAACGCCGAAATGGAAAGAAAATCTGCCTGAGACGTTTGACCGCGGTGAAGTATGACAGTAGACCAGCTTGCTTCCCCGCTCCAGTCATTTTGAATTTTTTTCAAAAGGTCCAAACATAGGGGCGCGAACTGATATAATACTCCGATATGAATATATATAAACCTGGAGAAAGGTTTAATTTCAAGCTTCCCACAAGGAACAGATCATGTCCAAGGACAAATATCAGTGCATCATTTAATATTTTTTTTGAAGCCAAATGGAGGTTATTGTATTTATTATCCTTCAAATATTTTTACACAAGGCCGCTCACTTTAAGAGACATTTTTTCAAAGCTTTTAAGCGTCAAAGCCAGTGCTATTCAGTTTAATAATTTAAACGGGATGAAAAACTACCCATGTGCGAACATAAATCGCAAATTGCGAAAACTGGGGAGTATCACTTGGGGGAAAATGGGATATTATCTGAAAAACTAGCCCTGGTATATTGGAATTCCTGAGTTTTGATTTGTTTACAGGCCACGGCATATGGGCGTTTTTAATAAAACAATTATTCCACTCGCGCTTGTCGGATATGACATAGTTATATAGCCAACTCGGCGTTACGCGCCTCGTTGGCTATCTACCATCTCGTATCCAACGCGCTCGTGGAATAATTGTTTTATAAAAATATTCCCCAGTTTTGGATGTATCGCGTGACGCGTTTCGACCAATCGTGCGCGCGAAAATATTTGATGGATCATAAGTAGATCCTTCCGTTATACTCATTAGGATCCAGTGCTTCTGTTTTGTTGCGCTGGTCTTTGCTTACACAGTTAGATATCAGTAGATGTTTTTTTTTTTCAAATATACAGATCTGATATATGTGTCAGATTCAAAACTGCACCTGCTCCAAAATCTCACTAAAAACAGAATGGAAAAATAACTGACTGTTACATGCTTGTATTTTAGCAACAAGGGAAACTGAAGAAAACATGTGAAATTAAAACATGTACATGACAAACCACAGGCAATAACAGATTAATTACTGACGTACTCGAAGTGTATCACAGTAGCAAAAAATAACAAAATTAATCTCGTTCACTCAGTATATCTATATCAATACCGGAAAATACCATTTATAATTTATGTCCTCAACTTTCATCATCATCAATCCTTTAAACGCCCAGTGGTGCATAGGGCATCAACAAGTTGCCTCCATTCTTGTCGGTCCTTTGCAAGCCGCGAAGCTTGCCCCCAGGTCAGATTTAGAGCCTGAAGTTCTGCTTCTGCAGTTCTTCTCCAGGTGGATTTTCGGCGGCCTCTTTTTCCTTTAGCCTCTGGTGTCCATCTGAGAGCAACTTTAGAAATGCTGACCCTTTATTATAAGACCTCCTCAGTTATGGATCAGAGTCTGGTAACGGAATATTCCTTTTGGTATTTATCCTCCCCGGATATAACCCTCCCCGGTCGGTTATGAGCCCTCTCGTAAACCTCGATATGACGCTGTGTAAGCCCAAGAGCTATAAGCTAAATTTTCCGGTATTTACGGCCCACTTGGGTCTTTATAGTTACCCCGCTTAAGCTAATTCCGGTGAGCACTTTCGAGAGGTTTTCAATATACATAAGAGAAAAGCTTAGCAAAAGTTGCGAGGAAATAGAAAAGGGATGTAGTGTTTTTAGACTTGTTTCTACTGCTGGTATGTGAAAGGAATACCATTTTCTATGGAAGGTATATGAAAGGGTATTACCCTTTCATCATGACCTGTACTGCGGACTTTGGGGCAGAGTCCGCCCGGAAAAAAAAAACTTTTCTCAGTAATCCTCCCACGGGAGAATGACGTTAAGAGACTTGAACGCCACGAGTCATTTGAACCTTTCAAATCTATTTTTAGACTTTGTTCGAAGTTGTTTAAATTCCTATGAGATAAATCATAAACTGAGAGGAAAAGATTAGAATTTTAAAAAGAAAATCGGTAAATAAATCACTGAGTATACATTTATATCTTTATTCAGTGAACTTATATAAAAAACTTAGCTACGCGGTACAACGATTAAGCATAAGGTTTTTTATATTTGCGAATTGTAATGTCTATCGCATTAGAACAGACTGATAAGTATAATGCTCAGAATTCCAGTCGGTTCTCACAGGAGAATGTGTTATGTTCGATCGCACCTAAATGTGCGTGTAAATAACTTATATCACCACTTCTTGTGTCTTATAAGTGCGGATATCAATCCGATCTTTGAAACGACTTGATTAGACTCTTCTCGTGGCCTGCTTTGTATTTAAAACTCGCAGGACCAACACACAACAATAGAATACGCGTTACGTTTTGCTCTTCCCTCAAAAGGCGTATGCATGGCATACCAGGTTTTTCTTTCTGTCGTTTGCTGTTCCTACCTTAAAGTCAGTAATTTTGTACTTTTTGTGAAAGGAATTACTTTCATTCTTCCATACAACAAGTAAATTTATTTGATATTTATTTGATATTTCGTTTGCGCCGCCGTAAACTGTGGTCGGTTTTTGCTCAGTAATGGTTTTTGCTCAGTATTCCGTTTGTGTGAGTGTTGTGAAAACGGATCTGAGAAGCTTGAGGCAAGTCTTTGGTTTTATTTGTGAACCGTTGTCAACTCATCATTCTAGATCCTTTTAAGAGCTTCACTCTGAAGTAGGCATTTGTCACTGATTTGTCAGTGACAGCCTGCGAGTTTTCTTAGTTCATCCCTCAGTTGATCTATAAACCTTTCAGTAATTCAAATTCTTCTAACTGATTTCCATAAGTGTCGATCTTTTTTGAAGTTTCAGTTTCTGTGTCAGGTCAAGAGAATTCGCTTCAAGCTACATCAGTCGGATTGCTTGATGAAAATTAATTGATCATGTGAAGTTGCCTGATCTCTCTTTAATTTGTCAAATTTGCAATTGAAGA
The DNA here is from genome assembly GCF_052425735.1 of Oculina patagonica. Taxonomy (NCBI): domain Eukaryota; kingdom Metazoa; phylum Cnidaria; class Anthozoa; order Scleractinia; family Oculinidae; genus Oculina; species Oculina patagonica. Next base: position 63,502,884 of record NC_135761.1, on the reverse strand, counting down.
TTCTCAGAGTGTTGAAAGCCCGAGCCAAACCAGAAAAAAATTCACCGAGAGTTGAAGAGAATTGAACTTCTTAGTTCACCGATTATCATTCGTGCTTGGCCAGAAGAGGATGAGAGCTGACAAAAATCAGGTATTCCGCGAGCAAAAGCTCTCATATTATCACTACAATTTGACTAAACAGATTCAAATTCGATTTGGTAGTAACTGGAGAGTAGGAGTTTACGCTTTCGGCTATTTTCATTTGCCAATTTGCTCGGGCTTAACATTTCATGTTTGGTCCGAGGTACGACATAGATGCAGTGATCAATGCTATATAACTTTTAATTCTAAAGTGGCTTGTAAAATGATGATGATGATGATGATGCTCATTGATAGTGAATTTAAAGGTTTGTTCTTTAAGTTAATTTGACAATTAAACATCAAGATTTTTTTTGTAATCATTGGCAGCATCGAGACTCGATTTTATTTAATTGTTGTATCGACATCTCATCATGCGTACGCCGTTCTCGTTTCATTGATAGCATGGAAGAAACATGATTTTATCGTAAGCAAATTCAAATCTTATAACTGCTTTCTGTCTCCGGCCAACCGTGAATGTTGGCAGCGCCTTAACAGATTCTAGAGACTTTAGAAATGACTTTCGACCAAGCCTCAGTTCGGTTCATTTTTAATTCAGACAGTCTTGAACTCTTGTAGAACCTTTCTTAACACGTTAACCATTCTAGAACTTTAATAGCCAAGATTCCAAAGTATTTAGAAAGGATTTTAAACTAATGCCAGCTCAGAATATTTGTGTGTCATTAGGACCATTTCAGTTCGATAATCTACGCACAGAAGATTCTTTGGCCTTTTTGATCGAATAACAAGATTTAACACAAAAAATTCTCCTAAAATAAAAGTCAAGTGTAAAACGTTTGAGTGACCGCATGGTTGAATGAAGCTCAAGTAACCGTTTTCATCGGTAATTAAGGGAATTAAAACTCTGAGACAAATTCTGACTTTCAGCCATTTTCCATCGGAGAAGGAGAAGGATAAAGAAAACCAAAGACAAACACTTCAAACACTACAACACTACAATGCTGCATTGAAACGACGTAAAGTGATTTTGTACGTGCAGTTTAACTGGAGCAAAGAATATTCTTACTTAAGTTTGGTCGATGACTGCTTAGTTTGAACCGAATACATGCCTTCTCATTGATGTTTGCGGAAGGTGAAAAACACTGTCAAATTCTAGAGTAAAATAAAGTTTATTGTTGTTGTCGTCGTTTGCAGAATACGCTTTCAGTTTATATTAGAAGGATTAAAATCTGAATTCACTTTATTCATGATGAGTTGACAATTATGAACATCATGTAGAAAACGTCAAAAGTGATTGTCTGAGTAATAGAAATTGCTGAATTTACTTTATTTATGATCAGTTCGTAATATTTTAGAATGACGTTCTCTGGTTAAAAATTTAAAAATATAAGCTTTCGGCTGCCAAACTGCAGCCTTTAACGAATGATAAAAATGGCGCGAATGAACAAAGGATCGAACATTGCAAACCATGCATGGATGAATGACCATCAAATTGATTTCAAAAATGCAAGAGTCATTGACAAAGGAGACTATCGCGTGCGAAAAACTCTTGAGTCATGGCACACTGCCATGACAACTGAAGCGGACAACAATGCTAGGTCATTACCTCCACAATATTCTATTCTTTTAAAATAGTTCTCTTTTATTATCATATTCTCACTATTTTTCTTGTCACCTTTTTACGCATTTTCATTCTGTAATTTTTTTCACACATTTTTACCCTATATATTTATTCATTCGCGCCATTTTTATCATTCGTTAAAGGCTGCAGTTTGGCAGCCGAAAGCTTATATTTTTAAATTTTTTAACCAGAGAACGTTTCTAAAACATTTTACTTAATTATGAATCCTGGTTACTCTTCCATTTTCAATAGTTCGTGATATTTATGGCGAATACAGTGAACGCCAAAAATGATTGTGTAAGTAACTGAACTGAATAGATTGTTAGAGAAGTAAGGGTGTGATCAGCATGAGCAGATTCCATTCCGAGGAGTAAATGAGATAAAAACAAATCCGATTATCAGTTATTCTAACATTTAGCACTAGTGCACTCTCAGACTGGGCTCACATACTTTGCACTGTGTGAGTGGTATTTCAAGAACAACGCAACGCATTTTTATGACTAAATTTAATTACTCCTCATTATTATACTTAATACTCTTGTAGAACAGTGACACATTAGATATTGTTATGCATGTTTGATCGTTTGAAATGAAACTTGTATTCCTTTACTTTTATGCACGCGTCTTTTTAAAGGGACAAGTCTCGGCGCGGCATTTTTGAACTGCAAATCTTTCCGCTCGGGAACTCTGTTGCACAGTTATAAGGAAGAAGTAAGTAAGAAGTTCAAGCACGTCGCAAATTTTCAAAAAAAAAATTATTATTCCTGGTCAATGACATTTAACCCGAGCCATAACCGCGGCAACATCAGTTAGGTGTAAGGATTCGAAAAATTTCCCAGTTCGGCTTAGTATTAAATCAAGTGTGCTGGCAGGGAATAATTGCAGTTAGACACCAGCTCATCTTATTTATGGACTGAAATGAACACAGTTTTCTCGTTGCTCATCGTTTAAGATGTGGCCGTTAATTTTTCACATGACATCATACGCTACCCCGGGCGGGGGGGGGGGGGTACTCAAAAAAGTTTTCACGGGGAGGCTCCGCCCCAAGTTCTAACCCCTTACCCTTTTATATACCATTTTTGACAGAAATTGTACCCCTTTCGTATACCTTTAACTGAAAAAGGTACCCCTTTCATATACCTAAGAGACATGGCTGGACTTAAAATAGGACGTTTTCTTGTCATTTTTATGTAGCGCTTAATAAATTAAAATAATACAGCCATAAATTGCGTCTATTCGAAATATTTTAATTAAAGGCCCTTTTAAATAGCCATATGACAAATTTCCATATCATTTCATATACTTAAACTCGTGAAATCCCTACCCTTTTATATACCTGAAGCCTGAAAAAGGTACCCCTTTCGGGCGGAGCCTCCCCGTATAGGCCATTATAGGGAGTACCCCCCCCCCCCCCGGGACGCTACCGATCTTGCAGAGCTAGGAGATTTAATAGGATGTCATAAAAGGAAAGTGATCCCTAATTAATCAATAAAATAAATAAATTAACTAGCTTTGTTTGAAAAGAGGAAATATTGAACAGTCTTGCGTGACCATTAAATCCCTTTCGTAGAAGTTTTAGTTTTTGAGGAAGAAGGAAAACGTAGGACAACCCTCGAAGCAAGCAGAGAGACTAAAATGTAAACCCACGTGACTTCGAGCCGAACCCAGGCCACACGGTTGGGAAGACAGCGCTTGCGCGACTTAGTCACTTTTGCTCCCATAATTTAATTTCATATTCAGAGCAATTCAGAGTAATTTATACGGGCGGTAACAAGTTTTTTAAACGCTATTTCGGGAGAACAGCAAATTTTAGCCTGGAATCTAAAACAATTGTCGGGAATCGGGAGCTAGGCTGGAATGTTTTTGTGGGAGCGCAACATAACAAGGAGAAAACAATATTACACACAATTCTTGGAACGATCGACCTCCATCCCTACTTGCTACTGCTCAAGTAACGTTTATGTTAATTGTGCCTCCTCTACCCTATTTACTATACTACAACAATACGAATTATCTTTATTCTTTATCGTTAACACGGTTAAACCATCAGTTCATCAAGGCCGGACGAAGGATAACCCGAATAATAGGTTCACATGCATTGTGCCCAATAATTTAGACAACAAATTGAGATCTTGCTAAATAAACTGTAATATTTCGGTATAAGCTATACCATCATCAGACTAAGAAAATTTACAAACAAGCTTGATCTTAACTATACCGGGGGGACAAGACGAAACAAACATCGGCTCTAAAATACTACACAAAATCGTTACTAAACATAAATACTAAAATTCTTAAGATAAGCTATTATAAAGAAAAAGCTGCTTTTCACGAATGCTTTGCCTTTAATTACTTGTTTTAGTTAACCTTTAAATTGCCAAAGGGACTCTGCTTGTCTTACGTTGGAAGAAAGACTGTTCCATAAGCCCGGGTCCATAAGATTGTGCCGCTAATCTAATTCCAGTATCAGCACTGATGGTGGTTTGTTGAGGTCAAACAGGAACTAGCTAGCACAGATATCAGAATCACATGCACGCTTCGAACTACGTGTGCAAAAACGTCAAAACACTACGTGTTTAGATACTGCGATGCACAGTGCAGCGAAACATAAACAGCTAACTTAACCAGCTGTGTTTTGTATCAGTGCTAGTATTGATTAAAGACTGCACCCAGAGCCTACTATTTTAGTGCTGAAAAGAAAAAGCGAAGGTGCTTTTGGGTCCGGAGGAGATGAAAGATCACCATTTTCAGCTTTCGACTAATTTGACCGCAAATTTACGATAATGATTTTTGGAGAAAATTGGTTGATAATGGACATTGTGACGTCTCACTTGCAAGTTATCCTATTCATTTATTTATTTTCTAACAAATATGACAGTTTGAAAATGGTAAATATTTCATAATTGTGAAGCATGTATATGAATAATAAATACTGTCAAAAAATGACTGTCAGATATCCATCGGATCTTTTTGATTATCAAATTGTCATGTTATAACTCTAGTGTTTCGTGAGCGGTAGGTCTATGTAGATCTCTGGGTGATAAACTTGTCGCGGCTCCAATCTTAGCTTGGAGAAAGCAGGCGTTTCTACGCTAACCTGGCAAATCAGAACTTGCGATAATCAAGTGACTGTCTGTTCTTTTCTAGCCACTGCTAAAACGCACTGGTACTTTTTCGGACAAAGGAATGTTTTATTCGTCAACGTTTTTTAAAAGTATAAAAAGAATAATTTCTCTATAAAGCAAGATCGTCAGCCGACAACGGAAAAGAATTTCAATTGTCTATCACAACTAAGTTGACTTTACTCCGATGACGATCGCAGACAAATCAGAGCGAAGGGAACAAATTAAAACCTAATCAAGCAATCATCATTTAGCCACAAGGAATCTCTCTGAGAAAGATACGGCTTCCAAAATTGGACATATTTGACTCAGCTTCGAAAAGAAAAAGAATATGTACATAGTTGTCATACCAACATTCAGAGAATCATTCGATGCAGACATACAGGGCTGAAACCTGATGGGGAATGTGCCAAATAAGTCCCCTTTCAATCCACAGTTCACATATTGGAATTTACTTTATTTATTATATAATCAAAGAGGAAAATATCTTGTTTTTCTTCTAAATTAGGCAATCATAGAATTGATGGAGATCTGAATATTCTCTTAGAAAATAAGGGTACTAGCGAAGGAAAATTTTCTTTTAGTTGTAATAACACTAAGACTGATAGCTCGTGGGTGGAATATGAAAATAAACTTTGCAGTCTTTGCAACTGTAATGGTACAATTAAATTTGTTGTTGTTGTTGGTTATCGCTTGTATTGTTTTGATACTGTTTTTTCTCTGAAAATATGCATCCCCTTGTTTGTCGATTCTGAGAAAGCGCATTGTTAAGAACATGGCCGGAAAGGCAGGATAACCGGCACAAATAGTCAATAATCCCCTTTTGAGACGAGGCGATCCTTATACACGTATAAGCCGATCAAATAGTCTCAACAACGATCGCCTACCTTCAATAGTCTTACTATAAAGCCGGGGTACCTTTTTCGTGGATTAAACACGCCTTTACTTCTTTGGAACCTATAACAATTGTATTTTGCCATGATAGAAGTTTCAAGACCCTCTTTCTCATTGACAGTGCTAATCGCTAGCTGCTGAAAAGAATTTACAAAATATTCCATCGCCGCCGGAAAACGCAAGCCTGTGGAATCTAAATCATGTCTAGCGTTTACTAAGTATTTCTACAAGCATCTGTCAAACTTAAACAGTTCTCAACTGACGAGCCGGATCTATCAGATACCGGAATTATCGTTAAAATCCATCACCGCTAGCGCTTCGTGTAGATTTCATGTGCCGTGTGGTCTTATCCGTTTCCCGCCTTCTTTGAGGAAGACGGTCACAGAGACAAGAAAATGTTTGTGTTAATTCATTACTTTGACTGTTTGATGAGATTTACACCAAACTTTCTTAAGCTCAGACGACAAACAGAGGCCGACATTTTTTAAATCTATAATCCGTTCCTCGGAGCGGAGCAAAGGTTAAGGGGAAAACGCGTCTAGTTGAAATACACTCTCATTGATTATCCGGCTTAAAGTTCTTCACTCAAGCGTAATTCAAATACCTTACCAAGCACAACGCATATATAAGTAATCGACCAAACGGGTAATAGCTAGACTATTTTTCAAAGTGAACTGTTGCGTAGCAGCAAGCAATTTCTCAGTCGTCGGTCGCAAGATGTTGTCGGTTTGGTTTATGTCATTGCTTGCAATTTCTTTTCATGCATCAGATGGATTTCGGTTTAATCTTCCTCAAAAGTGCGAGAAAATCTCCGTCCCACTTTGCCACCGTGTTCTACCGTACAACCTAACTCGTTTCCCAAATTTACTCGGTGATCGGAGCCAGGCGTTGGCGAACAGGTCGATACAGCAGTACAGCCCCTTGGTACAACAGGCAAATTGTTCAAAACACGCCGTGTTTTTTCTCTGTTCGTTTTACCTGCCGATATGCCTACCAGGAATCGAAGAGGACGTCATAAAACCATGCCGATCGTTGTGTGAGCAGATCCGAACAGATTGCGCCGCCGTGATACAGTACTGGCCAAGTTTTGTGAAGTGCGATGAACTTCCCGAGTTCGCTGATGGTGTTTGTATCCAGCCCGAGTCATTCATCGCTGACTCGAAACCCAAAAGTAAGTTTTTATAATCGTTAGGTAATCAGCTTCACTTTTCATCCATTGAGTTAATAACTGCTTTGAGCGGAGTTTAGCGCTAATTTAACTTTAATGACACAGTTTTATTGCAGTCAAACCACTGAAAGTTTTACTTGTAATCTAATCAATGTTACTAATCATAAGACAGATTTACACGAATAGTTGAGACTTTTTACATGTTTTAAGGTGATTCAAAGTTATGTTGAGAACATCAGCGCAGATAAGATCGAGCGTCTTACGTAAATTGCTTTCCTTTTACATTCTTGATTGTACTGTACAATGAAATGGAGGACATTGCCATGATGTACAGGCACCAAATTAGACAACTTTAACCGTCCATTTCAAGTTTTAGTTAGCTTTTTCAACCCCTGAAAAAGGTTAGTTTTGTCTAGCCGAAGTATTGGGCAATAAAATTTATTTAGCCTTTTCAGTTGTCCGATCAGCCTTACATTTGGTTTATAACTTTAACATTGGTGGTCTCGTGTGGTCTTTCTGTACTTGTACTTGTGCATGGCGGAAATTTGATTTATTGTTATTGATTCAGTGAAGACATAGCTTCGAGAAGCTTCACTACTAGATGTAAATTTTAATCTTTATTAATTTGTTTTGTTAGCTGGCTTTAAAAGCGGGAAAATTAACATCATCGTTTAATTCTGAATGATCTAAGGATTAGTCTGGCGTACTACTACACCGTACACATCCTGTGAGGGCGGTTTATCGATAAAAACAATCGGGACAGTACTTAAAATGCCTGATGAATTACGCGTGACTGTAATAGCTCAAGGGAGGAAGTCTTAAAGATCTGCTCGGTTCGGAAATTTTTTACTACATTAGTGGCTTTCGTTCTCAATGGCTAACAGGCTTTTCGAATCAGATCGATAAGTATTGAATTTTGCATGATAACAAGGTCCAACTCTCGGTTGACTTTACAGGGCCCTGACCTTTATTTACTTTATTTGCTCTTCCATCATTGGACATCATTGATCATCATTGGTTACGCTTAGCTCTTATCACCCAACGACCAATGGATATTCTTTTTCTATCTCAATAAATCATAATAAAGATCAGCATCACAGAAGCTCAAGATGACACAGCACACATTCTTTTTGTTTAAGGATCTCTTTCTGGAGCCATGACACAATATTTAAGCACGTATTCTTGATAATTTGTAACAGCTCTATTCACTATCAGACATCACATTGTCACGTTGACAGGAAAGCACGCCTACATAATTGTAGTTTTGGCCTGTGGACGAATGAAGCATTTCCTTTATGTAAGAGCCCACCCACCCATCCTCAAGTAGCACCCTTCCCCACGTATTTGGCACCCCGCCTTAACCCTTGATTTACGCTTCCGAAAGTACTCATCTTTAAATAACAACGAATGTCGCACATTCTAGAATAAAACATATTACGTAAAATGAATTTACAAAAAATACATAATAAGCAATGCAATTTCAAATTTACTGCACTGCAAAATACTTTAAATCTAAGTAAGTTTTTGTTTGACCTTAAGTCAAACCTCGATAAAACAATTATGGTGGTTCTAACTTTAAGGTGTGTGAATACCCTTACCCCACTAGTGAGTGACTATTTTTGAATGAAAGCTCCAGTACTGAGTTGTACTTTCATGTGGAACTGTTGATTATGCGCTGTCCGGGCTAGAACTTTTACGTCGATAAAATCCTAGTGTGTAACCATTTAGATGAAAGCTATCAAGCAATACTTTCATGTGGCACTGTTTATTTTGCTATTCAAAGTTGTTTTACCTTTGTAGTCTGTGGATGAAAACCTAGTGTATGATTACTCAAATGAAAGCTTAAAGGGAAGTAGTATTGCATTACTTTCACGTGGTGGCGTGTTTCAATATTCTGCAAAATTAAACTAAAACTATTTTTCAATTTTGAACTTGTCACCTTTTGCAAACGCAAAGCCACGGTGACCACTCCTAAATCATAAAGCTTTATAAGTGGATCAATAAAGCCCATTGGATTATTTACTAATTTTTAATTACTTATCTTAACAATATTCTCTTTTATCCAATTATAGAGGTTGTAAAGCATAACTCCTGTGAAGATAAGAGACCCCCCGCTGATTACAGCCTGTACGCTAGCAGACGTTACGATTATGGTAAGAGCCGTGTTGTCACCGTCCAGTGCATGTTACTCGTCGTTTGTAATCCGTCTTAATCTTCCTTAGTTTTAATCATCCTTGTTTATTTTCGGTTTATAATTACTTTTTGGTATTAGTTTACCTTAGAAAAATATTATTTGGAAGTTAACTTCAATTCAAAAGTAATTTTATACATATATAAGAAAAACCGTCTTAAATATAGCTTCTTTGAAAGTAAAGACTTTGTCGGATAATCGCTTCTTCATAGACCCCACAGCAGATAATTAAGGCGAACATAAGCTGGCGAAGAAGTTTCGAGAAAAAAAACCCCGCTGACATTAAACTTTCTTCCTCCCTATTAATTTAATCCTAGCGTCTGATGAACATTGTATGGCCAAGCTCATCAATGGAATAGTATGATTGTTAAGTGTTTTAGTATTGGAATTAGTAGTTTAGTATTAGTACTGGCCACAACATTATTTGGTTACTTGGGGGGTCTTGCTCAAACGGAAACAGGGCTCTCTTGCAGATTTTTTTTGCCCTAGGTAAAGGTTTAGCCAGAAACACCTAAAAGAATGTGTCAACTACAGTTTTGGCTCCTGTCGCATAGCTTAATGAAACCAGCATGGCAAGGCTTTGATAGGCACAGGAATTCAGAGTCTACTTGGAGAAACGCTCTACTCTTCTAGCCCCTTTACCTACATACATATGTACGGATTTCTTGCCCCTCGCCAGAAGCCTATGGGTCCTTGAATTGACCATTCCAGATCACATCCTATGTATCAATTTCGAAAGCTACTGACCTGTTTTTAGCCCTGATGTGGTTTAATGGGTTTGACACTCAAGGGAGTGGCAATTCCCAAGGAAAGACTTATTGACTCTTTTAACAAAAGTTCTCACAGAACGTATCTCTTATGTTTTAGTGATCAAATTCAAAGTGATCCTTATAGAAAGACTCGAGAACCAAGAAACGATTATCCTCGGGAGAGCTGCCAGGGTATTTAGACACAACAACGTTACCATCATCAAGGGACGCATGAAGATCTGGAGCAACACCAACACGACCTGCCCGTCCCTCGGGACAGGAAAGGTGTTCTTGATTTGTGGCCACGAAAATGCGTCGAGACAAAAACTGCTCCTTTCTTCCAATAGCTTAATAGAGGCCTGGAGTGGAGAGACGTTAAGAAAAGTCAGAATGTGGCAAAGACTTGACAAGAAACTGGGCATCAAGAAAGAAGTTAGAAGGTCAGTTGATCACTGAGTGACTGTGTTTAGTAAAAATTATGACAAGCTGAAAACCATACCCTTTCCACCGACAGGTCCCTTTGAAGGCCAAATAAGGAAGACCCCCCATGGGTATTATTGCTGTCCCTATGCGGCAGATTGCCTTCAGAATTTTGTCAGATTTCTTCGACCACCATTTTGCGACAAAAAAAGCTTTTTCCTGCCCTGCATTCTTATTGGCTGAATGCTTGCGCAAAATGTTTACAGATCTCGATATAAATGACTGGTCATTTCAGCACTCCTTTGCGATTTGTGTACCCTAGCTGCTGCTGTTGTTGTTGTTGTTGTTGCTGCTGCTGCTTCTTCTTTTTGTTCTTCTTCTTCCTCTTCTTCTCAAAAAATAATGCAAACTGTACAAAACTACACTTTAAATACATTTTTGAACAGTTTGTTTTGACCGTTTTTTTATATAGCCGTTTTTCATTGCTCGTTATCTTAACCGTATTCATTAAATACGGTGTAAACTTCAACCACAGTTCGAAATAGGCTTATATTGATAATTATTATTCTAATCCATGCTTTCCTATTTTTATTTTTTCAGTGTGTCCAACAACATCAGACAACAGTGAATTTGTAGAGAATCTTCATCTTGTGTCAAGTACCAGACAACAGAAACACGTCCGTGCTATTTAATTAAGTTAAATCGCTTGTGAATATAACGTCCCAAAGTCTTAGTTTATTATATAGAACACCGACCGGTAACTGTTTGTTAACTAGTTGTCAGCGTGCTATACGCCAATAAAACCCAAACCTCGGAACGACATTCGTCGTTAGAAGAAAAAAGTAACGTTAAAATTGGCGACGAGATGTCCAACAGATGGAAATGTTGTAAGATTTGACCAGTAGAGGGATCTAATGTCGAACAAATCCCAAGGACTCCTGTCATACTGACGTAGGGGAGGGTCTCATTGGGGTTAACCGTTAGCCGTAAAACGGCCAAATATTAAGCCGTTAGGCGTAAAAATTGGAAAAATTTAACCGTTAGCCGTAAAATATGTTAACCGTAAAAATCCCTCAGTAATTTTAAATAATACAGACAAGATCACTTCATCGTCCCAAAACGGCCTTGAGACCTAAAATACATTTTTGAATAATGGAAATTAATTTTTAACTTTTCAAAACAATGGAAATTAATTTTTAACTTCTGTTAACCGTAATGAAAATAAATTAACCGTTAGCCGTAAAAGAGCCAAAAATTTTACCGTTAACCGTAAAAGCCACCACCCCATTGAGACCCTCGTAGGGTCACGCACGAATCAAGAGGAATTAAAGAAGAAACTTGTAAAGATTACAAGGAATGGCATTAAGGTCCGGCTGGATCAAGCGTGTTTGTTATTTGTTTCCTTAAATAAAATAATTTTTAAAGACTTCAGTAGTTGAATCCTTATTTTTTGTTTCACTGCAGTCAGATCGAGTCCAGGCCGAAGGAAGCACAAAAAATCTGTTTCATCTCCAGAAAATCTATTTTTTCGCTGATAATTTAAACACGACTTCGCAAACCTTAAGCTTAAAAAATTTATCTTGTAAAGTTAAAGGTGACTAGTTTATGCCACACAAGTGAATAGTGCTTTTCGGGCGCTCTGATTGGTTAACTCGGAGGTAATTAGCAAAGCACTATTCACCTCCAAGCAGCTAAAGAAAAAAAATGGCTTATTTCCCAAATCGCTTTGGTTATGTAAATGTAATGTTTTGGTTTGCTGTAGTTATTTAACTTGTGTGGTATATACTAAACTGGCAATTATTCACCTCAGTGTCGGTGAATGTGGTGGATATTTACCTCAACCTCCGATGAATAATTGTTATTTGTTTCTGTACTTATTAATTTGGGCGAAGTTTAAGTAAGAGAGGTTTCTGGGATGAGTGTTGTAGCATGATTATTTATTTATTATTCCCACCAGCTGTAAACTGTATTATTATTTGAATCGTGTTTTCAACATTGTTTCCAAGGTCGCTCATCTGAGTAGGAGGTTTTTACATTTTCGTTTAATCTATTAAGACATCTTTTGAAAGCGCTATATTTTACATTTGCAAATTTGGCATTATTTAATGACTTTGTAAGCCATGCAAAAACCATATCCAGCATATAGCGAGCTAAATAAAATAATTGAAAAAAAAAAAGTTTTAGTTGTTTCATCAGCCCTGCATTTTGTTAACTTTAAATTTTGTCAACCTGTCGACATTATATTTGACTACTTTATCACATTGTTCATGGCTACAAAAATTGTCTTTGAGTTAAAAAATATAATTTCACGCCGGAACCTTCCGTTAAGTCGACCAAAAGCTGTTTCCCTTTTCTCAGCCTAGCACTGCAATTTAACCCCTATTTTTTAAACTAATTTTTGCTGCCCTTGAAGGTTCCTCCCGAAAACTCCAACAGTAGATTTCAGCACGATAGGCTTTCATTTCAATTCCTAAGCTATGAGAGTTTGAGGGGTTTGAAAGACCAGGTCAGATTAAGTCCAAAAGCGGTGCAAAAAAAATGTGGGTGAATATATTTTAGTGTGTAGTTTATATCTTTAAGAATCTTCCAGTATTTTGCGATACTACACACTAATAATTGTAAAATGTCATAATATTAAAAATTATTATCCAGCGTTTTCTGTTTTTACACCGTTTTAAATTTTTCGAGCGGTCAAGAGCGGTACCTGTTAAACCGGTCTTGTGGATTACAAATAAAGCAAAATATTTGTACTCGTTCAGACTGTACTCATTTATCAATTTATTTGCCCACTATTCAGCAGAGCTGCTTAATAAAAACAGTTCTTCTCCTTAAAAATTCACTGAGGCGAAAAATTGTTTAAGTATAATTTTCAAAGGTGAATATCATGAAATATCAACAAACTATCGACAATATGCAAGTTAATTAAGCCTTGCTTTATTGGTGATGGCCATGGTTTAACAGCTTACATGATGTCAATTTATTCAGTAATGTTTTAATCGGTAAATCCTCGAAGACATGTAGCTCAGCTCTTTACAAATTCTTATACAAGTTTTCTCAGTAGCTTGGTATCAGTCAGTTTCTGCCGTTTCCATTTCTCTTCTTTGATGATCAGCATCTTTTCTTTCACACTTTAGAGAACGCGCGGCCTCACAGATGGTTCTTCGGGAACGAGCCATCTGAAAACAAAGATGCCGCATTAGTCAGTTCTTTAACTAGAATATGTTATTTTTAAAAAAATAACATCCTTTAACCGGTTATTCGTACACAGAACAGAATGCCCGTTGGGAGAGCGGTGGCCTAATGGTTAGCGACCTGTACTCTGAAGACCCTCACTGAAGCGAGCAGTCCGGGTTCGAACACTGATCGGGATGATTGTGTTGTGTTCTTGGGCAAGACACTTAACTCTCACAGCCACTATGCCTCTCTCCACCCAGGTGTATAAATGGGCATCAGCTTATTGCTGGGGGTAATCAAACAGAATAAGAGTCTTTTGTGGCTGAGACACATTGTATAAATAACTGTCAGATTTTTTTTATATTCTTGTTTAAGTTTCTAGTCAACACTTGACTTTTGGCCTGGTAACAATATACAAAATAAATGGAATGATGCGAAGGACACGACTTAAATTTTAGCTTTAGTTCTTGCAATTTACACAACAATAAAAGCGTTTACACGTAAATGCCGATAAATCTTGCGCGCTAGTTACCTGTTCTCGTTTTCCGCCCCACAGTCCATAGCGTGGGATTGGCGCAGCCCCTTGTACATCTTGAGTACAGATCAGCAAATATGAAATAGCAAGGCACATGAAGACCAACGCTGGGAATGATAACTTATTCATAACGGAGCAGTTTCGAGTGTTCTGACTATGCTGCTTATACTTTGAAGAATAGACCACGCGAGATCACACAGTGAAATATATATTAACAATTATCCACCTGTCCGGCTTCTTTTGTTGACTAATAACCTAATACGACAGCCCTGTTTTTTATTTCTGATGCAAAACAACGCTTTTAATAATGTTTAAATATGATGCTTTGCCGTTAATGGATTTTTAATTACAAAAGTAGAATATGGGTTTAAAAGCATTTGCGTTTTTCTTAAAATTACAGCTGCCGACACTTATCAAGCTTAGAGGATCGAGCTACTGATCATGGACGGCGCTTGTCGAAAAAATGGTCCCTGTTTCCTAGTTTGTCATTCGTTCATACTTCCTCAGACGTAACCTTCCTCACTGGTTTATTTTCAGTTATTATTTCATCTTTTGGTTTCGTTTAATTTGAACCTATTTTTTTACATGAGAAAAATGACTTAAAATAACTTGACATAGCAGGCATTTAACACAGAATCGCTACGAGCCAGGTGTCTATGGTGAAAACAATAATTTTGTATCAGCCACTTGGGTAAGAAACACAGTATTGTAGGGGCAACTTCAACCTCCGATGAAATTACTTTGATTCCACCCTGTGGCAGTAACAATAGCCCTTACTTTTGTTGTACATAAAGCTCTATTTACGCTTGTATACGCTTGTATATGAAGCACTATTTACGCACCTCCTCATGACTGGTTCGCTAGGAATGTAATTATGTTATTATGGTAAAAATATAAATTTTGCATCTTAGAATATAACACTTTAAAGTAAATACGGTAAATACGGCAGACGTGCTATTCGACTCCAAGGTAAATACTGCAGAACATGCAGCTTCTTCGGGCCAATGACCGGCCCGAGGATCGTTAAAAAATGATAATTACATTCAGTTTCATATCGGCCATGCAAGCATGCGAGCTTGGCGTGGACGAAGGAAAATGTTAGCATAATAGAGCGTGATCCCAGGCCCATCCAGAAATTAATGAAACTGTTTTTTTGTTTTTCGCATTTGTTTGCAAGTCAAGCTTTTTTAGTCCCGTGAATTTGCGAGTTTTACACAAGCCACCTGGCCGCCGCTCTATGTTTGTACCCTTTGATTGGTTCGTTAAGTAATGTGATTATGGTGAAAACATAAATTAACATAAATTTTGCATCAGTCAGTTGGGTAAAAATTACAGTATTGAAAAGATAACGTTAACCTAGCAGCTGCGATGGACACACCCAGAGGAAATAACAATCAAAACTTTTAGTTTATCGTTTATTGGGTGCGTATTTATCTTAGAATTGCGACTTAAATATTATACATCAAGCTGGTAGATAGGTTAATAAGGCAGGAGAATTATCCGACTTGGAGATAAATATAACTTTGTTTTAATAGAAAAGCTTTTCAGTGACAATGATCCGCCCCAGGGCTTTTTAGATCGATAATTACATTTCACGCGCCACGCGAACTTGTGGATAGTTAATGTTAGTTTAATAAAGATCCCATACCCATTAGAAATGCCCATTAGATATGCTTTATATTTACATAGGCCTTTGGAACATAGCATGTAAAGCAGATTTATTTAAGCACATTTTGATGGGTTCGCTAGGAAATTTGCCGATGGTTGACGCGATCTAGTCCATAAAAAGAGACTCGATCTTTCGTAGACAGAAAATGCCATGTACTTTAACTCACTCGAAGTGTGTGAAATGTAAAGTTAGAACTACTGAAAAAAAAATGGTGCAGAGTGAATTCTCAATATTTTGACTACTAGTCTGACCTTCTTATAAAATGCAACGACTCCTAAAATGAGTCGCAACCGTGAAAAGACTGGGGCGCAAAGTAAAACTGCAGTTTCCCGGATGCACTCTTGCATGCCGTACAATCTTTCATCTCACGATTTATAGTCAAGGCAGAAGTTACATGAAGAATTTGCCTAATGTAACATATCAGGTTCAAAATGCTATAACAGAAATTTATCTTTACAGTTTAGTTCAAAGCTCCACGCAAAAATTCTTGATGAAAAAGCATATAAAAGCAACGCAAAAAAGCAATGTTCTCGAAGGAAGTCTAGCATTGAAAAGGTTGGATGAAATTACGTTGCTGTTTTCTTCTCCAAAATCAATAAAAACTAAAATGACAGAATGCACGTACTCCATGTCTGAGGAAAAAGAAGATTACCTAGATGGGGTATTTAAGTAATCAACTCTTAGGTAATTAAACTATTCACCTACAAAATATTGAAAAATTACCGAGCAATTAAGACTGGAAACTATCAAAACACATTAAATGATTTTTTTTAGCTTTTGTGATATACAAACCTGCTTTTGATATAATTTTACTAAGAGGTGATGATAAACTAAAAGGAAACGAACATACCAGTTGTAATTGAGGAAGATTAAGAATGATAAATGAAGGCCAATTTCTTTTTAATAATCACGTAGAGGAAAGATTTACCCTCTGGGAATTTGTTAGTGCAACCTAACAGCATAGAAGTAGTAAGCTGTGATGGCCTAGCATCTCATCCAGGGGGAGTAGCAGTACTACCAGCCGCCAATGCTACAGAATTCGGAATTATGCGTTGAGCCAGCAAAGACCTCATGATCAGTTATCGTTACTAGCCTATACTTCTGGGTGGAAAAAACTCAGAAAAGCAAAACTCCTGAGCGGAGAGGCACTGCACGAGTTAAATCAGTGTTTTGTCCAAAAACACAACACGGCACGACTTTAATTTATCCTGTTTACTATTTACGCTGGAATAAAAAGGTTTAAATTTAAATGCTTATAAAACCAGAGGTAACCAATATGTACTATGAGTTTAAATATCCAACAACCACCAAAGAGTACAATCACTTTCTATGGATCGAAATTCCAAAGAAAAAATATATTTCTCCAACAGTTGAAAATACATTTGAATTAAAGTGTTAAACATCTCATCTGTTGTATTTTCCTATGCTTTTCTGCATTCTGGAAGTTTTCTGGATGCCGTCATTTGGGCGTGTTCTTCTCAACTGTCGACCCGTGACGTACGCGTGAAGAAGACACTCGCCCAAACGGTCTCCAGAAGCCTTCCAGCTGAAGCTACAAAAACACAGGAAAATACAACAGGTGAAGTTTTAACACGTTAATTTACTTTATCATCAACTCTTTGAAGAAAATGTGTTTTTTCTTATGAATTTTAGACTCTTATGTAGTAGAATTCGTACCCTTTGGTTACCTGTGATAAAACGTTAACGTTTTTTTTTACCTCTTCTCGTTTTCCGCCCCACAGTCCATAGCGTGGAGGTGACGCAGCCCCTTCTACATCTTGAGAACAGATAAACAAAACTGAAATAGCAAGGCACATGAAGACCAACGCCGGGAATGAAACCTTATACATAACGAAGCAGTTTCGAGTGCTGACAGTACTGCGTATATTGTGATGAACAGATCCCACAGCGACGTTTATATTAACGTTGTTTGTTGATATCCATCTTTGCCTCTTTATTGAGTAATTAAAACTAATGACAATAACATTTTTTATGCAAAAAACTCTTTTAAAGTTATAATATGATACTTTGCTGTTGATGGGTGTTTAATTACAAAAAGAAGAATGTCTGTTCGGAAGCATTTGCATTTTTCTAAAACTTACAGCTGCCAACACACTAATTCGTGTTGTTATCTGTCCGTAGATAGAACATCAAGCTTAAAGGAAACGAGCTACCGGTCATGAACGGCGCATCTCGAAACAATTTGCCCCTTTTTTTAGTTTGTTCTTTTTTAATACATCATACTTAACTATCCTCACTGTGTCGGTTATTAAATTACATGTCTGTTTTTCTAATTCTACCTCAAAAAACTATTATATTGAGGTTTCCTTCAATGTGAATTTTGTTTTTACATTATAAAAAAAGTTTTAAATTTTTCATCAAGCACTTAGGTAAAAAAATATAGTAATGGAAAGATAACGTTAACCTGTAGTACTTGCAACGGAATTACTCTCCTGATCCCACCCAGTGAAGATAACAACAGCGCTTCTCGCTGTTATCTATATCATTGACACAATGCATTTACTCGGTATTACATTCATCCTTTAGCTTCTTAGTATATCTTAGAACTGAGTAAATTTAAATACGGTTAAGAAGGTAGACGAATTATTCGACTTCGAGATAAATACCACTTTTTAATAACAGAAAAGCTCTTTCGTGGCAGTGGCTGGCGCGAGGGCTTTTAAGATTAATACTGAATCACAATTACCATATATGCCACGCGAGCGTTACTTGAACGAAAGCAATTGTTCTTACAGCGAAGACCCACGCCCATTCAAAAATTGATAAAGAAACTTTTTGGCAGTTGTTCGACAAAAATCGCAAGTTTTTCCAGTGGTGATTGTACA
This sequence comes from Oculina patagonica, assembly GCF_052425735.1. NCBI lineage: Eukaryota > Metazoa > Cnidaria > Anthozoa > Scleractinia > Oculinidae > Oculina > Oculina patagonica. Next base: position 63,484,417 of record NC_135761.1, on the reverse strand, counting down.
AAGGAATCCCGAATCTTGAACCTCCAAGGGAAAAGAAAATTGGTTGAAAAAAAAAAAAAGGATTTCGAGAAATCAGGGGGTTGCAAGTGTTCTATCGAGTAAAGCAAATCTAAGGTAAACGACTCTTGGTTCGAGATTTTGGGTTAAGGTTCAAGTGTTTTCCGTGCTCCGTGGCGTTTGCGAGTCCAAGGGCGTCGATTTGTATGTTCTATTAACACAAGCCGCCTGGCCATAGAATGTAAAGCAGCTCTAGCTATTAACGCATCCTTTGATTGGTGCGCAGAAAATTTAACTATGTTTGATGCAAAATGGTCCATAAGAAAAGCCGGAGACCCGAGAAGTTTAAAGAATACGCGTCAAAACACATATAACGCAGAGGGCCACACGATAAACGCACGAACAACTTTGTATGATGCTGTTTCTATTTACAGTTCAGTTCAAAGCTCCACGCAAACATTCTTGGCCAAGAAGCACAATCATGATAAAAGCAACGCAAAAACTCAATGTTTTTGAAGAAAGTCTATACTCGCGTCTCAAGTTTTGGATGGAGTTAAAATTAATAAAAAATGACAGAATGCACACGTGTACCCCATGTCTGATGAAAAAGGAAATTAACTTAATGAGTATTTAAGTTATCGAACAGTTAACAAATTAAACCTTTCACTTATAAAATATTAACATTACTATTATATTTAAGGAGCTATGTAAAAATACATTAAATCATTTTTTTTAGTTTTGCAATGTGCAAACCTGCTTGTAACATCTGACTCCGCGCGTGCGAGCTGGCGCGAGCCGGCGCGTGAGAAGTGAACAAGTCGACCAGATTGTATGCATTGTGAAATTTTTGAAGAAAATTATTTAAATTGCAGCTGAAAACTCTCTTAGTTTGGATAGTTTTATTTTAAGACTAAAAGCTATCGATTAAATAAGGATGGTCATAGAACACTTCTCACCATTGCTTATTACATTTTGGTAAGTAGGAATAAATTGGCAGTAAAGGGAACGCGAAAACCGGCTTTTAAAAGATAACACTTGCGCGCGCCACACGGTAATTGATTGTCCTATGAAAATATGTGCTTTGAATCATTTTTTTTTTCTATTTTGTGATCCCTAAGATATAATTTCATTAGTAAGAAGTGATGACAAACTGAACTGAAAGAAAGAAACACAGTTGTGATTGAGGAAGATTGAGACAGATAAAATGTGGGCCAATTTCTTTTAAATGATCATGTAGACACCCTCCACCCAAAGATCCCTCCCCCCCCCACTTTCTTTCCCGACCTGGATACTCTGTATTTTTCACTATTTACCAAGTGGGAACACGACTGATCTTTATTTTAACCCTTTGATGTGTATTTTTATCTTTTTATCCTTGTGCGTTTATATATATATATATATATAAATATTTTTATCACTTGATCCATTAATTTAAACTAATTATACAGTATGGGGTAAGGAGAGGGGGGGGGGGGTTAGTTTTGTTCTTGTTTTTCATTCTATTTTTAATGGGTGGGATAAATTTTTTATATTTTTAATAACATATACTTAAGTGTATTTTAATTTTAGTCTTACGATTATACATGAGCCTCTGGCTCGGACATTGAGGGAGACCTCGTCCCACGTATGGACAATAAAATTGTATTGTATTGTATTGACTCAAATCCTCCAGATTATCCTGCTAGCTCCACCTAAAGACACAAGAATACTTTAACATACAGGCACAGGAACTTGAAGAAATAACTGTAGAGTAATTCTGCTAGAGGAAAATACTGTTCAATTTTCGTTTGGTAGAAATAGTGGCACTTCCAGGAACGTTTAAATTTTAGAACAAACCATTTACGGCGGAAACGAAAACGAGATAATGAGACAAGTAGCAGTAGGTGAAAAGTGAAGGCAAGGAGAACGAACTTCCGATAATCGCTCGTTTTCTGCGCAGCCTGGGCCGAGGATGTCCAATTTTAGCAAAATTTACTCAATGACATGCTTTTACTTTTGTGGTAACATCAATATCTATGTAGCAGGGTAAATACTTAAAGAAAAGTTTAAACAAAGATAATTGAGCAAAGAGGACGGACTTACTGCACATTCAAGAAATTTAGTCTTTCAGTATTTCAGAACGCACATTCGAGTTGTACTCGATCTTCTATTTGGTAAAGTTATCTTGCAAACGTTTGATAGCTAATTCAAACAAAACGTTTGAATAAATTCGATTGCGTTTGACTGAGTTTTCCAGTTCAACTTTCCACTTTTATAAATAAGTAGTTGATGTAACGAACGCTGGTAACATTAAAGGTACGCGTTATTATAACAGTCAACATTCTCATGCACCTGTTTCGAGAAAGGTTGTCGGAAAAAAAGAGCACAAAAGTGCACGCGACAAGACCGAAATGTAGTATGGGTAGAAGAAGAGAGCTACTGCTCGTGAAGAATACTAATGAGATATAATGACATGACAAACGCGAATTTGCACGTTTTCTTTCTCTTCAGATATGTGGAAGCAATGTACTTATAGCCACGCTAAATTTTAGAAAAATTTTCAAAACTCAAAGACATGCGACAGTAAAAGTAAAGCTACAGAAAAAGGTCTCCTGAGAGGTAAAAAAAATATTCTTCACGTGCAAATTAAAAATACACACTTGTACATTTCCTCTAAGCCAATATGTAACAGGGAATACCCAGACCACCTTTCGGTCTTGTTACGTGCACATTTATGCTTTTTTTGGCAAAAACTTTTCTCGAGATAGTGTATATAACATTTGAGACATCGCGAAAATGAACCAGTTCTCCGGCTGATCTCCCAATCTTTCACCGGCGGTTCAAATCATATGTTATTGTATAGATTCGCATCTATTTCGTCATCTACTACGTCTATATTACGAACTCACAAGCAAGTTAAGTCAAGTCAAGTGCCTTTTTAGCCCAGTTGATAGGAACACTGCACCAGTCTATCGCAGAAGTCATATCGAACACCGTTTAAGGCTGGTTTTTTTTTTAGGTTTTCTTTACGCAACTTCTTTCGTTGTTTTAAGACTGAACATGAATACATATGGATTATAGTATATCGATGTTGCATTACAAAAGAATTAGCGGATTATATCGGCCTTTATATACAACGAATACAACTACATGTAAGTCGGAAATACATATTGTACGTGGAACAATGAATATTATATTAGCCTTTATTATTCCACTTTTGCGCCATTCTACCATATTTACCGGCGAATGTAAACCGAGAGCAGCATAAAAAAATGGTGAACGGATTTTCACTGCAACCGAGCCTAATCATTATTACATCTGAATCACATACTTTATGTCATTCTAACGCTTTCAAGATTCATAAATTTATATTCATTTCCTGTCTTCAAACCTTTCTATGATATTGTTAAAACTCACAGCGGTTTGTCATTGTACTACTAAACTACTAGTTCACAGCCAGCTGTGCTGTGGAAATGAATCGAGCTGCTGAAACAAAGGAGAAGAAATATGACTTTCTAATGCGATTCGTTTATTCGCAATGTTTATGTTTCAAAATTGTGTTTTGTTTTGTTTTATAATTCTTCGTGTGCTGTCGTGTATTGAAGATCGCTTCCGTAGCAATGACCACATGGAAAGAAAAACAATCCATTTTACGAGATTGAGATCAATTTTTTTGAGACACAGAAAAACAAACTCGAAAAAGAATAAATCGATTATGAAGGCTTAATCCCATTAAATAATAAAATGGGTGAAATTTACTAACTATCAGAATGAGAAAGCTACGGTCAAAAATACAAAAAGTTCTGAACCTAATCGTAGACTAAAATCCGTAGCCTTTTTTTTATCAACTGATTTTCCATGAGCGAACTCCTTGTCAAAAATGACATGGTTTAAGTTTCCGTTTCATTTTCATCTGTAAACATCTTGAAATTGAAGCGCCGTTAATAATTTATGTTCGCAGTCAGATTTGTATGGAAATATCAGTCAGATCCAATGTAGGACTTCCTTAACAGCAATCGTTTAAAAATAATACGTCAGAGTTTCAATTCATTGACGTATTGTTTATAAAATGGTAGGTAAAAGCTTCCAACATTCGATTGAAAATTAAAATGCGCAAACTGATAAAGAAATTGAGGAAATGTATTTTTATTTTCTTTGATAATCGCAGCGTAAAGAGATGAAGTGAACAGAGACATTCTGATTAAATGGACTTCTATTTAAGCCCACTTTTCAAAGCTGACCAATCGTCGCGCAGCGGATGACAGTTTATAGTTGGTTTACGATTTTACGACTTCGATCGGCATGCGCGAATAACACCACGAAAATATCTTCTGTTGGAATATATTATACGTATCGCCTGGCGTGAAATACAAGTGCCGCTAAATTCATTCTCTTCAATGGCATTAGCGCAGGATTAATCGCATGGGCTCTTCAGAAACCTGTTAAGTTAATATTTACTCATACACCTCGTAATGTTCTTGTGAACTAGGCTATGGATACCAAAAAAGAGTCAGCGCCGCTGTCCCCTCCGGTCATTATAACTCCTGATATCCCGAGTTATCCGACCAAGCTACGCGTCAAGAAAATACAGTCTAGGACATCTTTGGCGACGGATCGATTTTCATGTATATCTTTTGTGACTTCGAGCCATCGAAGCGATCATTCTGTATGGATACCAAGATGGCGGAGCCTTCCTTGTAATCTTGAAGAAGAAATCTTTTACGATGATTGCCCGGAGTTTTTAAAAGCCTGGTCGCGATATCGTATCACTAATATGGGTCGCCGATACAAAACAATGGATTATATACACATGGTTCTTGCCGACACAGAGCTGTATTCAGAACTGGACAATTGCTGCGACTTGTCGACAACAGTCGGAATTTCAGTGAGTAGGGATTTACTAAACTGCTCGACTGATTTTTCGGAAAATGGATCAGGCATTGTACCACGAAGTGCGTCAGATGAAAACATTCAATATTGTGACCACGAAGGAGCCGACAAACAATGGCATCTCACTCAGGTGAATTTAAATCATGCCTTGGCGTCGTCAAGGACAAGCTCCAGCGAAAATCTAAACATTGAACAAAAAAGAGTTCATAACATTGAGAAATGGTTGAAAAGATGTAACAGTGGCACGGATTGAGGGCTAATAATTTTAAAGAGGCTGTGGTAAACCTAGAAGCTACGATAGAAGCGAGGTGGTCGGCATTAATACCAACAGCTGTTTTTTACTTAATGGAAATTCCTATTTTTCATAACTTGTGCAATCCGATCGCAAAGTGGTATTGAAATGAATTTGGTCTGTAAATGCAAGTTTATGTGTAGCTGTGCTTAATTAAGCGACAGAAGGGACATATGTCAAGCAGATCGTTTTCTTTTTATAAACACACTTGGCATATATCATGTTTTAGTGACAGGGTAATTTAGTAAGAATTGTCATTTCTGCTGTATCACACTCGGAATATTTAAAGTAGAAAATATTTCTTAGATTAATTCTTTTTGAATAACTTCATCGTTGATCATCTGAAATATCAGAAGTTGCAACTGATTTGTCACCAATTACGAAGACGTATTGGTAAATGACAAAAGATATTTGACGTATCTATATTTAGTTTCTTGCTGTTCAAAGGCCAAGCAACTATGACGTTTACCTTAAAATTTGCATTCTATTTCACGCTAGCATTGTTTTTTATTTCTGAAGAGGCCCTTGTCTCAAACTAACAAATATTAAATTCTGAACACGTTTATGAGATATGCAACAGTAAACATAAATGTCACTTTTTGATTGTCAAAAATGTATTGGTAGCGAGAGATTAAAAAATAAGGACTCGAGAAAATGAACTCTAGTATTTTTCATGTCCATCCGAACAGTGAATTTTTTTTATTATTGTTATGAAACGGTTCCCTCATGTACAAAAACCGGACAAATAATTATAAAATGTTTTCAGCATTCTCATTCATAAGGGAATCCAATTATATAAACAAAAAAGTAAATTCGAATAATAATTACTGCGGTTTCGAACTTCAGTTAGGGACCGTTTATTTTTATGGGGGAGGGGGAAAGGGAATTTGGTGGAGTTTGATAGATAGTCCCTGTAGACCGTCCCCCACTCTCATTCATCGAAATTGTTTTCCTAGTAACCCTCTTAGTCCTATTTTTTTTTTAGATAACCCCTGCCCGAAAACGATAAAGTAGAAGTAATATTATAATAAACGAAAATCCAAATAAATGCATTTTCATGACTGATATTGAGAGCAATGAAGAGCAGATGGGATTTTTCTGTAAATAGTAATTTTATTCAATTTTTTCGTTATCAAATATTTCGTTCTCGGAAATATTAGCTTGTCAAGCTACTCTAAATTCGAGTTTAAATAAATTTTATTATTATTATTATTATTATTATTATTATTATTATTATTATTATTATTCAGAGAAAGCTAGCTATATATCGGTCTTTACAGTACCATCGTCAGGCGTATAACGGTTTAAATTTGAAACAACAGAGCGCGATAGGTTAAAAATTATAGCCTGTGTAGCCGGCGGTATTGGGTTTTAAAGCGCACACAAGCAAGCGGCGAAGCCGCGACACGGCGAGCTTTGCAGCCGCGAAAGGCTTGAGGAGAAGGCGCTCACGAGCTTTTCAGCCGCGAGAGGCTTGGGGAGGAGTAGTTGGTATTTCAACTCCTGGCGTTCACGAGCTTTTCAGCCGCGAGAGGCTTGGGGAGGAGTAGTTGGTATTTCAACTCCTCTTCCCCAAGCCTCTCGCGGCTGCAAAGCTCGTTGTCGCGGCTTCGCCGCTTGCTTGTGCTTAAAACCCAACTGACCGCCGGCTACGCAGGCTATAACATTATTGAAATAAAAATAATTCATGGCAAGCTTTCAACCCGGTTTTAATGACTGGCTTTCTTTTCTTTTTTGTGATATGCCTCTTTGATTTAATTGTAAGTTCCAGTTCTTGTTATTGTCATTTTTAGGCCTAATTTGATGGTTGGTATTTTGAAACACGCCATGAAAGCTATTTCTAACAACTACCAAAAAACTACGCACAGCACACCGAGTCATGAATGAAACTTCGGTGAGTGAAGTCAGCGCCGGCACCAGTGTACCGGTGAGAAAGATAGATGATGGTGGCGGGTAGTTAACCTGGAATGTTTTCGGAGTCACATCATACCTTTGTGGGTTTACTTTTGCACAGAAAATTTTTTCCAACCAAATAAAGGTTTATTACTCATTCATAGAAAGAAATGCGCGCAAGTTAATACTGAAAAAAATTGTATGATGTGTGACGTTATTACAAAAGGCTCGCAAACAGAAGTCCGATGCATAACACTTGAATGGCTTTTCTTCACGACATGTTGAATTTAACCCTAAAAACTAGTAATCAAAGGCTCTTCGAGCAGCCTCATGGTAATTCGATGAATGAAGTGCCGACGTTCGCATTTTTTTTTTCTAAATAAGTGTCCTATAAAGTAATGCAATCTCACTTCATTTGCCTTTGAATGCTTTTTTTTTCACGTGAGTTGCGTCATTGATGGCTCGTGCTCTCAGGCATCGTAGCGCTATTCAGTTTTCATCACCAAAATATTTACCGGTTTACTTTTACTTTTCTGTTTACTTTTCTGTCAGCACGTATAGCGTTATTTTTGAGCAGCGGATAAAATTTGAGAGAAAGATACGCCCGAGCACTTCGTGTTTCTGCTCGACTCAAATTTTGCGTTAACACCTTTATTACATTTTGCATCAATATTTCATTTTGCGTCAGTATTGCATATTGCGGCAATTGTTATTACATTTTGCCTTAGTGTTACATTTTGCGGCGTAACAGACCTTAAACGACAAGATGCGAGGCTCCCCTCCAATCTTTTTGTAGACGTTTCTTAAGCTTGCCTGAGTGGTGTAAACTATAAACGTTTGCAAAAACCATAAACATAACGCGGTGAACATAAAACGAGACAAGATAATTCAGTTAAGTTAGGTTTTAATAATTGTTTGTATGCATGTCTTACAGAACAACACATAATTGCAATAACCTTTCCAGTTAACTAGAACGGTTTACACTAATTAATCGGCTCTGGACGCATACCCTTAACTCGTTGCCGAGAACGATTTTCTGCCAATGAAACAATCACTTAGCCTGCGAATACAGCCGCCTCTCATTCACGTCCCGCAACGAAGAGCGAAACGCGAAGAGAGACGTCTGCGATTCACGGCCAAAAATTCCATACTGATGACGTAAATCTGTCCAGAATCCGGACAGGAGCGCTGATTGGTCAGCTAGCTAATTTACATAATGTATGCGAAATTGTTTACACGAACGGAAAAAACCGGATGTTATTGCAGACTAAAAGTTGACCGGGGGAAGGATCGTGAAGCTACTTTGAAGCTGTACCTTACAATTTCTATAATTTCTCGCTTCATATATATATAAATGGAAACAAAAGAAACTGCTTTATAACCAGACGAACGACCTCAAAGTACAGAAAGGATGCGCCACTGCGGCCGTTAAAAATAGATCAATTTTGACACCTAACATTTACTGTTGACATAAAGGCAGCCGGCAAAACGAACAAGCAACAAAAATGTGAAATACAGGTAACCTGAACCATTCTCAATCAAAGAATAAATGCTACAGAAAAACATAATTTGACGAAGAACAGGGAAAGAAGAAACTAAGTGTCTTTCAGTAGAATTGTTATGAACGTTGGAGTATATTTATGGCCCATTACCACCGAGAGATGCGCTCATTTTCCAAAACAATCAATGTCATTTAGTGATTTCACAGCTTATTTTTCCAAATATTACAACTACAGCGATTCCTAATTTTCGCGATGAAGTTATCCGCTGTAAACGTGTCCTTGACTGCCTTGAAAGTGTTTGTGATCAAGCAATTAATGAGCGGCTGAGAACGAAAGTATAATTATGCAAGACCAACTGAGTGTGATGTGGGGAAATCTAATTAGCGGTTAACGTCATCAGTATGGAATTTCTGGCCGTGAATCGCAGACGTCTCTCTTCGCGTTTCGCTCTTCGTTGCGGGACGCGAACGAGAGGCGGCTGTATTCGCAGGCTAACAATCACTAAGATCAATATGATATTTATAACTTAGCTCAGTATTTTTTCATCATTTTTAAATTTCCTGTTATTGTAATTTAGCTTAGTTGTTTTTTTTTTAATCTTTTTTGGATTTTTTATGTAATTTATTTGCCTATGACCTGAATGGGTCACCCTACTTAAACAAAGTTCTACTTATATAGACTCTTGGTTTTAGGCCATCGTAACTTGTAGAAAATGTATGTAGCTTAGCATACGAAACGTCAAGTTTAGTAAAATGAGATTTTTCACAATGTTTATCACCGGTGTTTGTATTAAATTTTTAATAAAGTTCTACTTACTAACATAATGTTCACAACACTTCACTAAACATTATATTTTGATTCCAGAAATACATGATATGAGTCTTTTTTTTTTTGGTAATTTTTAGTAATTAGCATGATCACAATTTGTAAAAGTAGTTTGCTGAATTTTCAAAGTGAAATGGAATATCGGTTTATATCTCCGTTATCTTCGTGCATTACACGGGAATCATAATAACAACTTTACAATTAAAAATTAAGGCTATGTATACAAAAATTAAAATGGAAATTCGAAACCTCCGATTGGACTATTTACGAAAAGTAAAAGTTTTCTCCGTCATTTACATTCAGTTGATAAAGGAAATTGTCAAATTTGATCGACAGGAAAAGAAAAACTAGATTAATTCATATTTTTTTTTGGAGGGAACTTTATTTAACACAACTGCTTGACGTTAGCACGTGTTTTAAACGAATATATTAAATTTCTGGCGAAATATTTTTAAAACCGTCTCAAGTTATCACAGGACATGCTACTTATCAAGATTGTCACTACATTGATAAAGATTAACGAGACCTTTTTCTCATTTTAACCGCCGATAAGTTATCTTTTTATTCATGATTTCTTAAGTTTAGTTGTCTCGAAACACAGCCGTTTAGGCTCTAAGGATGTTTTCTTTTTCCGATGTGAGACCGTTTGTTCTTTACAAAAGTAAATAACTACTTTTGTTCACTTTTAAAATTGAAAAAAAAAAAACGACATAAAGTCTAAGCTGGCCTTATGTGACGAAGTGGCAAATTTGCTGGGCGGTTTACACGGTTGCGACCCGTGCAGGGACCCCTGCGGAATATTTGTGACACACCTGCTCTGAACTCTGGCATTAGCAGAGAGTAGATTACAGGATTAACTATCGAGTTGGCTAAGAATAACATTAACATTGCCATTATAATATGAAACCGTGACTGCAGGAAAAGGTTAAAGAAAAACTGGATGAAGAAAGTTTGTGCACTAATGTATATTATCACTGGCAACCAAAGCAATAAAGATACAAGCGCAACAATCAACAAGGTACCGGTCAGTTTTCTTCCTCTTTTAGCTGCACCATGGTGATGAGGATGACGACTGCACCGAACTTTGATAATGATTAAAAGGGAAGAGGAAGAAATAACGAACACTGGCGTTAAATAAAAAGGAAAATATAAAACGGAATCAATGAAAGTAGGCAAACTTCGTGTTTCTATTAACACAATTTGAATCGATTCCCTGACTGTGGCCGTTAACCAAATGACAGTGATTATAAAAACAATATATCATTATAATAAAAACCTTCCCAAAATCCTTTGCAACTGAAAAGTCGTCAATGCCAAATAACTTGGTCAGTTTGAAGTCAGCAGGAGTAGTACGTCGTATAGAAATAACTCTTACCATAAACTACTTCTTTTATAAGTCGTAGGTCGATGACGTCATTAGTCACGTGACTTTGCTAAGAAGTTCGTTTTTGCTCACAGTGGCGAAAATAGTTTGTAACTCAAAAAGCAGTCATTGCAGTTTGAAGCACATTGGTGTGAGGCATTTCGGACTGCCCAGGTACCGAACAAAATATAAATATTAAGGGAGCTATGTACAATTTTCAAAAAAATGGGAGTCTGGGTACAAGTGCGTATCTGGCGTTGCATTAAATGTGAGGTAACAAGAAATTACATGTTGGTAGATACTTATATCTTAAGTACTTTTTAATCAATCCCATTGTTATGACGTCATCGCTCACGTGACCAGAACGGATCACATTTTTAAATTCGCTTGAAAACTTTACTAGAACCTCTCTCTTAGGATCTTTTTGAGCAAAGTTGTAGTTTTTTAAATAGTGTTTTTAAAAATGGTCATTATTACTTTTTCCTGAAAAAGTACGGCAGTAAAAAATACAACTGAAAAGTTTGTTGGCTTCCTAATCAACGACCATTTGCATTTGCAATAAAAGAAAATTTTGCCAAAGGCTTGAGTGTATGCTCTTTATGATAGCGTTGTCAGTTTCTTTTCATTTTAATTGCTTTTGACGAGGATGGATTTTATTTCTTTCAGACGAAAGGAGTGGCGTCTGGGGAGAAGTTAAGCTAAGGCCCCCTTCCCCTCTCCCATGCTAGCGGATAAGCTGGCGGATTCCCCGTGGTCCGTATTGCGGGCTCATGACAAGAGAATTTTCAAAATGGCGATCTAATGAAGTGATTTTGAGTTATATTGGATAGTTTTGTCAATGTTCTTTCTTCTTGACGCGATCACGAGTTCCCAAACAAAGGGTATGCAATGTCCTTTATTTGTATTCTCGATAAAGAAGAATATGGAATGAGGAGAAACGGTGGAAGCTTTTCACAAACATTTCTAACAGAAACTTTACCCAGTGACCTGAGGTAAGCGTCTCTCATTGTACTATTATTTTATTTTGAAGACTAGCTTAAACTTATGCATGTCTTCGGTTTTTATGTGAAGATTTATAAAAGTGCTAAAGATAGAATCGTGCTAAAACTTAGCTAACTGGAATTAAAGCCGAGCTCAACATAAAAAAATAGATCTTGTAGATTTTGAGGTGATCGTATCATAGTAATGTCATTCAGTTCGTCGAGGCATGTTATTGTTATTTATATTTGTCATCTGAATGTTAAGCTACTTCAGATTAATAAGAATCGCATCCATTCATTTGCCTCTTTGGGCGTGTGTGATACATGAGATTATTTCTTAACTTTAAATTTGTATCTTTCCATGATGTATATTGTATTGCCAGACATAGATTTACGTTTCTTTTGCATTTTGTGGTATACAGGTAATTTGTGAGATTAATAGAATGCCTAATGTGTAAACAGGATTTACAGACTTCAGAACTGAGGACTTTCTGAATCACTGGTGGGTTACCAACAAGTAGTATAACAAGTATAACAAGTTCAGGTAGTTATTGATCTCTTCAGCCAATCTCAGCAATTGCCATCCTCCTCTCTAGATACATTCATTACCTGAGACATTTAAGATCTACTTTTTGACCAGACATTTGCCTACTTTATAAAAAAGCTGTTTGATATTTTTTTAAGGCATGTCTTTTCAGTTGTTGGATGGCAGCAATGGATGGCTAGCAATGTAAAAAATTCAAATGAAGCCTGACATTTTTTCTGCAAAATTATGATTAATGAAAGGAAGGGTGCAAAGAAAATTGATTTCTTCCTGGCCTGACCCAGGTAGACTGGGCAAGCTGAAACCATTATATGCTTACCCAAAGTACCATGTTTCTCTGGAAAGATCAACAACAAAAAATAAAAATCCATAAATGTCATTTGGTTATCTAGCAACTGGAAAAAATTATTCAATCCACTAGCCCAACATGAAAGCAGTCAGTTTTTTTTTTTCACACACTGAAAAAGGCCATTTAATATACAGTCTACATGCTGGAAAAATAGTTTTTGTTTGTTTTGTTTCTATTTACAGGTGACTTGAAGAGTGCAATGACATTCCTCTTAGTCAAAATGAACTCAAAAATACACATAGTGTTAATGTAATAAAATTGTCACATGATTGATTCCCACATGTTGCCAGTTTAAACCTGAATATACTTTAGTGACATTTATAGCTATTTATGTAATATGAACATTCCAGAAGCCAATAATATGGAGCCAATAGTATGGAATTTTCTGCACAATGTAGGCATTTGCTTAGAAAAGTAAGCTGCAGATTGATACACACTAATCTATTTTTTTAACCTTTTCACATTTACCTGTTTTCATGGAATATATAATTATATATTGTTTTTACCGGTTTCACTTCACTTATCCAAAAGTTCAGTAGATTACCTTATGTTACTTTTTCAGTTGACTCTTTTAAGTGAATTTGTTCGTTGTGTGAAGTAAACTTGATGAAGCTCTTGGCGGTGCCAGGTTTGAAATTTGCCAAAAATCATTTTTATAACATAAAATGCCGCTAGCCGACTTCTACCACATGTAGGGCGATTGTTACTTATGGCTTAGATTATTCTCCTCCCACAGAAAACAGGAAAGAAAGCTACAAAACTCACTACTGAAATTGAGAAATCTTTAACTTGACAGGTGATGTAGAATGTTCCGTAATTATTTTTTGAAATGGATTTCATATTCGTGGTGTGTTGTACAGTTGATGACGCTCCTGGTTGTTCCACTAACGTTCTGAAATGTGCCAAAAATATAAAAATATCATAATTAAGATTCCAATTTGTATAAAGCCAGAACACGATCGTGGAGAAACCATATAAAATGAAACGACGTGTGATGTTATATCCTGAACAACGTTAACAAACTTATGTTTTCCAAAGCAAACAATAAAGAAATTAAACTTAAAATGGGAAATATTTAATTTGACTGATTAACAGATGTTTTGCGACCGATTCTAAAAAATAAAAGCAAAGTTCCTGTCTTTTGCATATAAAATCGTTCGGTTTCACAAATAGATTATTTTGTAATCCATTATATCTTCTCCGAAACAATGGTTAAGGCGGATGCAGCTTGACTTTCTTAATGGAACTTTTTTTTCTGCAATGCGGTACACTATATTTACAACCATGTAAGCAGTAGGCTCTCTTTGTTTTAGTTTCCGCTTTCTAACATGAGAGTTCCGATCAATTTTTTAAAACAATTTTCTGTCCAAATTACCCACAATGTTGAACACCTATCGGCTGGTTGAATGCTACCGTGTGTGTATTCAGTTACCTAAAAACCCGCTGTACGAATAGTTATTTGTATGGCATATCTGTATCCCTGCACTTAGTTAGAAATCGGACATCATGCTTGTTTTGATTGCGATTGTTTTGAAAGCGAAAGTAGTTGTCAGTCGATGATGACATCATCGACTGACAACTACTTTTCACTTGACTCGACTCTGAAGATGACTTCCGCTCAGGCTATCGAAACGTCTGAGTCACCAACAGCAATCCTTTTTAGAGCTACTCTCACCCGGAGGATCACACTTTACGAACTACTGATACTCCTGGGTTCAAACCATTTAATAAAGTACTATATGGCGATCACAACTGCAGATTGTGAAGCATTAGTTTTTACAGCCTGTAGCTGCACAGTTATTAGCGCGTTTTAGGTAAATTTTCAAACAAATAATTCTCTCGGAAAAATAAGGATAACATTTTCAACCTTACGTGGACTTAATCCTAATGAAAGACTGAGTACGATTTGTTGGACAAGAATTTAGTAGCCGAAATCAGTTCAAAGGAGTTAAAGTAAAGAAAGAGATTTCAAAATAGTTCTCAAGTAATAAATGTCGCGGGAAACATATTTTACTTTGGCGCATGCGCTTAAGGAAAAATTTGGACACTTTATGCCGATCCGTTCCCTTGCAAAAGGAATCGAGATTCCGAGACGGTGTTGCGATAAAAATCGAGACGGCGACACCCATGAAATTGGACTAAAATTCTACGAGACGCGCAATTTTTGAGGGACCGTTCGCCACCCGTACTGTTGCATCTGTCTCTCCTTAAGCAATATTGGAGGGGACAGAGGCGAAACTGCGAGGCGCGAGAATATCCTGGTGAGTCCGGGAACAACTTCCTTGGATATCTAGAGTTTCCCGGTTACTGGAGTTTCTATGTATCTGGAATGAGGAACCAGGAACTCTTTCAACTCACACTCAAGTTTACAAAACAGGACGTTAACATAAGAGGACTAATGTTATTTCAAACAATATGCCATTCATTAGTTCGGTTTTAAAAAGATAAGCGACATTTTAGCATAAAACGTGTTAAAAACTGTTTTTTTTTTTCTTGGAAGAAATCAAGGAGTGTCAATTATACTCTGTCTTTTTGGTGGTTTAGGCCAATTTAAAGTGTCGGTTTGCCGGTGTATTCGTTTTTACCTGGCGGTTTCGGTCTTTAGGAGAAAACGAAAGCTGTTTGCGGTCTAGGAAGAACAAAATATGGCGGTTCGCGGAATGTACTACCCCCTACAATAAACCCTCATCAAGAACATCATATTGAACGTTAAAAATAAAAGCTGATGACAGATAATAAAACGAATTGAAGGCTCTTTCAAAGCTGAAGCTACGAACAGCTATTGTGAAGTACTGATCTAACATAAGGAGGGTAATAAGACAACATTGTGAAGTCTTTTATCTTGAATCAACTGTTATCTAATGTTAAAATTGGTTTCCAGCAGCATGCGATGCTTTGCGTGATCCCCAATTTGAAAATAAAGTCAGTATGGAGTTTGTTATTTTCTTCATTTTTTGTATCGCATTTAGAAATGTTAGGATGTTTTCATTAACCAAAGAGGAATCAACTGAAAAATAGGAGGAGTCATCTTTTGCAGACGGTTCAGTATGTCACAAAAACTGCCCCTTAACGTTCGAACGTCGTACATGATAACTTAAATATTCCATAAAATAAAATAAAGGCGATAGACAGTTAAATATTTCAACCTATTATGAGTATCCGAGGATGGTCTTATGCAACCTTGCGATTTAAAAATAATGATAATTAGTGAAGCCTTTGCTGAAGAAATTTCTGAGCCAACCACGAAACAGGAGTGCAAATGATTTGTTGATTACGAGTACGCCTAAGACATTTCAGGAAAATAACCATTGGTTAAATTTTTTTATCAATGTTTTAAGGAAAAGCTATTAAAGCCATTGAAGTGCAACTGCCGTATTACGCCAGCGTATAGAGCCCCCCGTTAATGTCTCGAACTATCGATCGAAATAATGCGTAAACTGTATGTTCTGCTAAACTTCCTCTCCAGAGTCATGCGGCAATGTTTCCTTTCTCTACGCATGCGGGGAAGGGAGAGTGGTGGCGAAGCTTCGAACTTCCTGGTAGAGAGACGGAACTTTTAGACTTTTAACGGTATTTAGAAGTTCCCGGTTACTAGAAGTTCCTAGTGTTAAAACGTGGAATGAGGAACCCTTTGAATTTGGAATCAAGGTTACAAAACAGGAAGATAATGTCATTTTAAAGGATATGCCACTCACCACTACTTTGGTATTCAAAAGTGAACGACATCTTAACATAGACCAAAAAAACAAAAATAAACAAAAAAACTAAACCACATTAGAAAAAGCAAGTGTTAACAAAGAACTGTGGAAATAAAACTTTCAGTGTTAAACAGATTAAGCTCGGAAATATTGTTCTAATGGAAGAGCATCCTGTAAATAAAAATAAAATTAAAATAATTGATTTATTGTTTGTTTGATTGATTGTAATATGTAGATACGAACGGACGGGGTTTTAAAACCAGAGTCTTCACGGACTCTGTTATTCTTTTCAGTCGACAGAAGGTGAAGGAACTCAGGAACTTAGTTCAAGACAGGTGAGGTTTGTAGCTACTTATTCATATCACATACCCCAAAGCAAGATCGAAATCTTGCCGAATTTATTGTCAGCTATGTTTCCTTTCAATCGTCAAAAAATATAAAAATCATATAAAATCTTATTAACTTACATTGTGGAACTCTCTTCCCTCACAGATAGTAAATTCTAAAACTGTCGTTTACAACTGAATCTGCACAACGGATCGCAAATCACGACAAGACGTGGGAAACATTTTTTTCATAAACATGAACAATAAATTCAAGAATTGTTTTAGAAAAGATAAATCAACCGCACAACTCGCTTCCAAACGAAATGATCAGATTGTCCTCAGCTGTGTTCTGTTAATTGGAATACGTGGGCCTTCTACGAGATGAACGAAAGTTGTACGGCCATGCAGTTAAGACGTTCGGACTCGCGATATCACAAGGATCAACAGATCGCTCAATGGCCTCCTGCAAATGCTGTGCTACAAATTTCTAAAATTAACAAATTTAATTTCGTCTGTAACGGCAAAAGAACTGTCAGTGTAAGAAATAAAACCCAGAATTAAAATTTTTAACGCTTTAAAAGGAGTACAGTATCACGGATTTTACCAGATTTTTGAACAGCCAAATTTATATTTCTGTCGCAGGAAACCTACAAATAATTGTCCATTTTTAATAAAAACTGATTGCTATATTAGAGCACTGAAACTGTTAAGGAGCATCTTTGGCTCGAATGACTCGGATGGAAACAGATTGTAACATGCAAAAGTTAGGCAAATGTTTTCAAGTTGTTTCCGCGTGCCATTTGAAAATCGATATTTAAAGCCGTAGATGATTTCTTTATGGGTTCAGTTGCCTACCACTTATTTCAGAACAGTTTAGACCAAAAATCTGCGAAATCTCAGCGAAATCTCCGTGTCATAGCTCCTTTTAGCTGAAAGGTCATTGTGTTCATTTTTCTGTTCTTCTTTGCAGATATCTTGTTAATTGTAAGCGCCGTCTCCATGAAGCTGACTTTTGGCATCGCTATCCTGGCTCTCCTCGCCATCTCAGTGACGTCAGCGGGCCGTCGGTTACGACGTAAGTTAAAAATTTTCAATGGCATACAAAAATTCTATAGCTCCTTTTATACACGACAATCAGTCAACCATGATAAAGATTGTTGCTTTAGTGTTGGTAATGCCCTGTTGGTAATGCAGAGCTATAATTTCCAGCTCAGAGAACACAACTTGCTCGTTTCGTTCCTCAGGACTCAATGCTAAGATTGATGCGTTAACCAAAGCAGTGGAACAGTTGAGCCAGCAGAAAGGACATGGTCAGTTCTTTATCTTTGTTATGAATTTATGAAATTTAGACTAAAAAAACTGTTGACCTGTTAAAACTTGGCTCTCTAATTATAATAGTTATGCCGTAATATTTAAAACCGGAAGATTCTCTCACCGGAGTGATTTTTAAAAATGCCCTGAGAGAAATAAACTTAAATCAACTGATAAATGATTAATAATAAACAAAGTTAAAGCTGAACAACAAGATATAAAAGGTAACAAGCCTAGTTCGGGAGTGCTTTAGTTTCAGTTAGTGTGTTATTTTCGAAATAGGACCTTATAACCGCAGTTGTACAGTATTTGAAAGTTAAGAACATCGAATTTCTCAGTATTTCTCGGAGAAATTTAGCGAAAGGTAACTTGGGACGACATCACACCATGAATGTGCTAAACATGCTAAAGTAATGGCGTTTTTTAATTCATTTTTATTCTTCAGATCCATTTCGCAAGCTCAATACTGCTCCGGTGTGTTTTGGCGCAAAGGACAACCAGTTTGGCACGTTTAAAGTTCCATCAGGTGGAAACATCAGGAAGATGAAGCTGGTCCACTTGTACGGTTATGTGTCCTGTCTTGCCGGCGGAGTCAATTACTGGTCTCCCTGGGGCTGTGGCCTTTTTGGCACCGTGATCAATTATGTCGGCGTTTCCATAACAACCGTGGCCAATACCGTCCTGTTGCCGCCGAAAGAGTTATCCTTGGATAGTGGGTGGTCTTTCGTCGCCGGGTATAACTCCCAGTCCCCTGAGTTGGTCCTGACAAGGTTTTCCGATGATCCTATTGCGGTGACCGCTGGCCAGGAGTTGCGCCTGTGGTACAGCGAGGATTTGTTCGATGCCAATAACTTTGATCATAACAACGGCGGGAGAGCTTGCTGCGATGTTTACGCCATATTCGAGTAGCAGAACTTCAGCAAGTCTCATTTAATATAATGAATCTGATAAATGTAATGGCAGGGAAATAAGTTCAGTACATTAAAAAAAGCGGGAACAAACTAGCTGGTTGTAAGTGGTCGTCATTAGCACCCTTATTTCATCGCGATATTTCAACTACTCTCTCTTATGATCGTTTTTGTAATCCGTTTTAATTGACGAAACACCGTTCTGACGAACTCCCGAGTGAGCAGCGCAAGAACGTTTTATACGGGAAGTCTCCGCCCCGAGGTCCAACCCCTTACCCCGCTTTTATATACCATTTTGACAGAAAAGGTACCCCATTCGTATACCTTTTATTGAAAAAGGTACCCCTATACGACAAATGAATAAAAACGAGACAGCCATAAGGTGCGTCTGTTCTAAATATTTTAATTAAAGGCTCTTTTAAATACCTACACTTGTAAAATCCCCACCCTTTTACATACCTGAAGCATGAAAAAGTGTGCAATTGTGCATCAACTATTCTTTAAAACCCGAGTTTAAAATTACAGCCAAGTTACATTATACAAAACATAGCCATTTAGCCCATCAAAGCGCGCGCAAAACCTATCTACGTCATAATACAAAAACAAAAATCCGGACTGATTTAAGCTGTTGGGCGTGCATAGTTAACGGAGGTGCAGATAATTCTGCTCATTAACGAGAAAGAAAGAACAATAGAGATTCCTGATTTGCTTTCATACCAGCATGCATTCCACCTACGTCTCACATGATATGCAAAACGACAGCAAACAAAACTTTAAGCTATTTTTGAGCTTTAGCTATTTTATTTAAAAATATGCGCGTCTCTGAACAACAACCAACAAACAATCAACTGAAAAACGGCCGAACAGAACGAAATAACTGCTTGAAATGTCACTAAACACAATTTTTTCAATTTTAAGGTGTAGTCTGCGGAATCGGTCTGCGGTCGTCTTCAAAAACACCAATTATGACGTCAAAAGTTTTTATTTCCGACAGTTTTCCGACAATTTTTCCGAGCACTCAACGATTGTGAAGGCCTAAAAAAGCATTTTTCAACTTGCAATATATCCGCAATGTAATGTCCGATTACTTTGAAACTTCGGGATATGTTTGTTTAGCTCTTTAATAATAAACACCTTTCTCTTGAATAAACCCATGGGCAAAAAAATAAAAAAAAAATAAAAAATTTCTGTTCATTTGACTTTTAAAATGGGCTATTTTCTTGTTGTTACATTCTTGTCTATTGGCCAAGGTGGCTAAAACAGTTAAATGGAAGAGTGAAACAGGAATGCTAAACTTTACAATTTTATGCTAATTCTATTGTTTTCTTTTGTTTAAACTCCACTATTATGTACAACTTAGTGATTTGTATTTTACAGAAATACTGTTTGTACTCTTAACTCCATTGTTATATCAAATTTTAGTTAATAAAGAATCCAGACCTATCTGCTAATATTTGGTTTGACTGATATTATTTTCTTTTAACAAAATGATTGTTTCTGCAATAGCAATGAATCGAGTAGGCGAGTGATCTTTATTAACAACTGAATTTTCTCGGAAAAACTTTTTTGGTAGTAGCCCTAACCTTTGCTAGAAAAGCTTTTTTTTTACATTGGAGCTAGATTTTGAGAAATATTTTTTGTTAAAATGTTCAATATTTTACTTTGGCGCATGCGCATAGAGAAAAATTTGGACTTTCGTTGCTGACTCGTTCCTTTGCAATAGAAATCGAGATTCGGAGACGGTGTTGCGAAAATATCGAGATGGCGACACCCATGAAATTGGACTAAAATTCTGCGAGAGGCGCAATTTTTTAGAGATCGTTCGCCACCCGAACTGTTGCATCTGTCTCTCCTTAAGCAAGATTGGAGGGGACAGAGGCGAAACTGCGAGGCGCGAGAATATCCTGGTGAATCCGAGAACAACTTCCTTGGATATCTAGAACTTCCCGGTTTCTGGAGCTTCTATGTATGTGGAACGAGGAACCAGGAACTCTTTCAACTCAAACTCAAGTTTACAAAACAGGACGTTAACATAAGAGTAATGTTATTTCAAACAATATGCCATTCATTAGTTCGGTATTCAAAAGATAAGCGACATTTTAGCGGAAAACGTGTTAAAAACTGTTTTTTTTCTTCTTTTGGAAGAAATCAAGGAGAGTCAGTTATAATTTGTCTTTTTGGCGGTTTAGATCAATTTTGAGTGTCGGCTTGCGGGTATATTAGTATTAACCTGGCGGTTTCAGTCTTTAGGAGAAAACGAAAGCTGTTTGCGGTCTAGGAAGAACAAAATATGGCGGTTTCCGGAATGTACTACCCTCTATAATATACCCTCATCAAGAACATCATATTGAACGTTAAAATAAAAGCTGATGACAGATCAATTGAGGAACTTTCAAAGCTTAAGCTACGAACATCTACTGTGAAGAACTCATTTAATATAAAGGAAAGTAATAAGACAACACTGTAGAAGTCTTTCATATTGAATCAATTGTTATCCAATGGTGTCCTGTGCCAGTATGGAGTTTGTTATTTTCTTCATATTTTGTATCGCATTTAGAAATGTTAGGATGTTTTCATTAACCAAAGAGGAATCAACTGAAAAATAGGACGAGTCATGCTCTGCAGACGGATTAGTATGACACATAAACTGCCTCGTAACATTAAGTAAAATTGATCATTTGGTTTCTTTTTGAGTTTCGAACGTCGTCGTACATGATTACTTAAATATTCCATAATAAAATAAAAGCGGGAGACAGTTAAATATTTTAACCCATTAATAGTATCCGAGGGTGGTCATTATGCACCATTGCGATTAAAAAATAACGATAATTGATGAAGCCATGACTGAGAAATTTCAGAGCCAACCACGAAACGAGAGTGCAAATGATTTGTTGATCACGAGTACGGTATTTGACATCTCAGGAAAATAACCATTGGTTAAATGTTTTGATCAATGAAAACTTTGAGTTGAACTCAGGAAAAGCTATTAAAGCCATTGAAGTGCAACTGCAGTATTACGCCCCGCGTGTACAGGCCCCCGTTAATGTCTTGAACTATCGATCGAAATAATGCGTAAACTGTATGTTCTGCTAAACTTCCTCTCCAGAGTCATGCGGCAGAGTATCCTTTCTCTACGCATGCGGGGAAGGGAGAGTGGTGGCGAAGCTTTGAACTTCCTGGTAGAGGGACGTAATTTTTAAACTTTTAACGGTATTAAGAAGTTCCCGGTTACTAGAGGTTCCTAGTGTTGAAACGTGGAATGAGGAACCCTTTGAATTTGAACAAAACAGGAAGATAATGTCATTTTAAAGGATATGCCACTCACCACTACTTTGGTATTCAAAAGTCAACGACATCTTAACTTAAACCAAACAAAAAACAAAAATAAACCATTTAAAACCAAACCGAACCACATTAGAAGAAGCAAGAGATTAGTAAGAGTGACAACAAAGTGTTAACAAAGAACGTTAGGAATAAAACGTTCAGTGTTAAACGGATTTAATTTCAAAACTAAAGCTCCGTGAAGTATTCGTCTTATAGAGGAGCATCCTGTTTAAAACGATAACATGTCATCAAGGCGTAATAAACAAACAGGTAGTCTTAAGCCTCTATTGTAGCGTGCGATGGTTTACTTTTTTAGTTATTTATGAATAAAGTCAGTATTTAAAGCCTTTTGGGGCGTTCTCGGTATTTACCGAAGAAGATGTGAAATTTGTGGTATTCGATGCAACGACAGGATTTCATGGTTAATGTTTTGTGGTTTTAAGGCCTTCTGTGTTTAAAAAGAACTGTCAAGGATGATTCCATTTCACTAAAACAAAACTAAGCAACCGAAATATGATCTCGAATAGAAATGAAATAAACTAGAGGGATAGAAGGAAAAAAAATCATGCTGGTCACAAAAAACTCATGCTGTGATTTTATGCATGGTAGTAATGAACACGTAAAATCTGTATAGTGTAAGTAAAAGGTTTACTGCCTTATCATCTATAATAATTATTGTAATTAGTTTGGAATGGGCAAACAAAATTAAAATAATTGATTGATTGGTTGATGATTGATTGAAATATGTCGATACGAAGGGACGCGGTTTTTAAAACCAGTGTCTTCACGGACTCTGTTCATTTTTCTCAGTCGACTGAAGGTGAAGAGACTCAAGAACTTAGTCCAAGACAGGCGAGGTTTGTAGCTACTTCTTCATATCATAGAGCCCAAAGCAAGATCAAAATGTTGCCGGTTTTATGGTCAGTTATGTTTCCTTTCAATTGTCCAAAACATAATTAGAAAATCGAGGGGTTCAATCACAAAATATATTGTTATATTACGTTGTGGAACTTCGTCCCAGCACAAAATATAGTGAATTCTGAAGCTATCGTTTACAACTGAATCTGCAGAACGGATTGTAAAACACGTAGGAAGAGAGACGTAGGAAGCATTTTTTGATAAAAATGAACGATAAATTGAAGAATTATTTTAGTAAATGATAAATCAGCTGCACAACTCGCTTCCAAACGAAATAATCAGATTTTTGTTGTATTAATTGGAATATGTGGGCCTTCTACGAGATGAACGAAAGTTGTACGGCCATGCAGTAAAGACGTTCGGACGCGAGATATCACAAGGATCAGCAGATCGCCTAATGGCCACCTGCAAATTTATAATTAACAAATCTAATATCGCCTGTAACGGTAAAAAAAAACTGTCGGTATAAGAAATAAAACCAGAATTCAAGTTTTTAACGCTTTAAGCTGAAAGGTCATTGTGTTCATTTTTCTGTTCTTTTTTGCAGGTATCTTGTTTATTGTAAGCGCCGTCTCCATGCAGCTGACTTTTGGAATTGCTATCCTGGCTCTTCTCGCCATCTCAGTGACGTCAGGACGTCGGTTACGAAGTGAACTAAAAATTTTCAATAGCATACAAAAATTCTATAGCTCCTTTAATTTACACGACAACCAGTCAACCATGATTAAAGGGATATTGTGTCACGGATTTAAGCCAAATTTAGTCATAGCAAATGATCAACAAACTCGGTTAAATTAACAAATAATCTCCAAAAATAGTGAAGGGACATTTCCATAACACTTCAAATACAAAACAAGGTACGGATGGGCAAAAGTGACGAAGATTGAAACGGATTGCGATATGGCTTTTTGAAATGTTTGAAATATTTGGCAACTTAATTCAGCCGTGACACATGCAGTCCCTTTAAGATTGTTGCTTAAGTGTTGGTAATGCCCTGTTCCGGCAGAGCTTTAATTTCCAGCTCATAGAAAACCACTTGCTCTTTTCGTTCCTCAGGACTCAATGCTAAGGGACGGACCATTAGAAAAGTGATGGGGGGGGTGGGGGAAAAACCAAAAAAAAATTCATGCAAGCCAAAATGGCAAGAAAAAAAAATCGTGCAAAGGGGGAGGCAAAGAAAAAAAAATTCGTGCAGAAGGAAAGGTCCTATTAATACCTGAAAATACCTGCCATCATTTAACACTTGATGAGATCTATTTTTCGACGAAATATATGGTGGAGAACGCTGAAAATAGCATTTAAGAGCCTAGAAATTTCAAAATTTTCTGGGGGAGCATGCCCCCACACCCCCCTAGATGGATTGTGATCATAACATTCCTTCAGCTCGTCTACCTCTAGCCTGGGTAGATTGCTTACTAGTTAACTCATTTCTCAAACAGATTGCAACCATGAACGGTACGATATACAGTGGTCTTAGTTTATGTTGTCAATTCCGGTCAAATAGGATTTCTGCAGTAATTATTTATGAATTTCTATTACGTATTGTTTTATTTTTTGCATATGTTTATGTCTAAGTTTTCCCACGGACTTTACACAGAAATATATGAAAAACACAAATCTATTATACGAAGTAATCGAGAAATTCATCCTGCTTTGGTGTGTTAAGAAACGAAAGAAGATGTGTAAGAAACTGCATATAGAATTACAGTGTCCATTAGGGACAATTATGGTGGCGTATGATTGGGATCGCGCTTTAAAAGCTGATATCAATTCAAAAACCTCTAATCCATTACAGACAATCAAACAGACTTTTTCCTTATTAACTATTTTTTGTAGAAAGGGGTGGATCCCCGGGGTGGATCATGTAATTTCCAACCCTCGCCCAGGGGTGGGTGTTTTGAGCTAGAAGGAAGGGGTGGGTCTCCACTTTTTCCAATTGCACCGCCCTTTGATCCCCCCCCCCCCCCTCGGTACTTATTGACAGTCCCTAAAGGATGAAGTCAACGAACAACAGCATTTTTAAAATATTTAAAAAATAATCAACAAAGCAACATTTGTCAAAAAACATGGTATAAAGTAACAAAACATGGCATTTGTCTGAAGAAAAAAAATTTGTCTAAAAAAAAAATTCGAGCAGAGGATTTCACCCGAAAAAAAAATTCCTGCACAAGAAATGGACAGAAAAAAAAATTCATGCAAGCCGAAAATTCCCCACCCCCCCTATCACTTTTCTAATGGTCCGTCCCTAAGATTGATGCGTTAACCAAAGCAGTGGAACAGTTGAGCCAGCAGAAAGGACATGGTCAGTTCTTTATCTTTGTTATGAATTTATGAAATTTGGACTAAAAAACATGTTGACCTGTTAAGGCTTTGCTCTCTAATTATAATTTTTTTAAAAGATAAATTTAGAGGCTTCTTCGGGGAGCTTAATAATTATGCCGTAATATTTAAATCCGGAAGATTCTCTCACCGGAGTGATTTTTTTAAAAATGCCCTTAGAGAAATAAATTAAAATCAACAGATAAATGATTAACAATAAACAAAGTTAAAGCTGAACAACAAGATATAAAAGGTAACAAGCCTAAACTAGAGTGTTATTTTCTAAAAAGGACCTTAAAACTGCAGTTGTACGGTATTTGAAAGTTAAGAACATCGAATTTCTCAGTATTTCTTGAAGAAATTTAGCGAAAGGTAACTTGGGACGACATCACACCATGGATATGCTAAACACGCTAAAGTAATGGCGTTTTTTTAATTCAATTTTATTCTTCAGATTCATTTCGCAAGGTAAATACTGCTCCGGTGTGTTTTGGCGCAAAGGACAACCAGTTTGGCACGTTTAAAGTTCCATCAGGTGGAAACATCAGGAAGATGAAGCTGGTCCACTTGTACGGCTACGTTTCCTGTCTTGCCGGCCGAAACAATTACTGGTCTCCCTGGGGCTGTGGCCTTGAGAGCGTCACGATAAATTATGTCGGCGTTACCATAACAACCGGTGCCAATACAGTCCTGTTGCCGCCAAAAGAGTTAAGCATACAGTCTGGGCAAGAGACTGGTTGGTCTTTCGTCGCCGGATATAACTCCCAGTCCCCTGAGTTGGTCCTGACAAGGTTTTTCGATGATCCTATTACGGTGTCCGCTGACCAGGAGTTGCGCCTGTGGTACACCCAGGATTTGTTCAATGGCCCAGAATTCGACAACGGCGGAAAAGTTTGCTGCGATGTTTACGTCCAATTCGAGTAGCAGACCTTCAGCAAGTCTCATTTAATGTGATGAATCTGATAAATGTAATGACAGGGAAATAAATTTGGTATATTAGAGCGGTTTTCACTTGAGTGTCGAAAGTAAATTGCGTTTACTTTGGTTTTGCATTACTACGCTTAGTGATTGGCTTAAAAATCTCGCGCCACTTTCTCAGCCAATCAGGAGTAAAACCAAAACCAATCGTGACTCGCTCGCGCACGTTTTCCCGCGCTTCGTGCCAGCTACATGTATTTGCTTCGAGTTTTGATTGGTTCACTGGATTGTCTGTGTTCTTTGTGATTGGCCGGAGTAATTACTTTGGTTTTGGTTTTACGACACTCAATTGAAAACTGCTCTAAAGAAAAGCGGGAACTAATTGTTTGTAAGTGGTGTGTATTGATTTCGTCATCAGCACCCCTATTTGATCACGATATTCCGACTACTTTCTCTTATGACCGTAGATACCCTTTTATATACCTGAGGCTGAAAAAGGTAGCCCTTTCGGGCTGAGCCTCCCCGTATGGGCCATTATAGGGAGTACCCCCCCCCCCCCGCCCCCGGGGAAGAACTCTGCAGATAGCCGACCTTAGGATTAAAACGTACAAATTTTAGGATATAACAATTATGACTGATTAAGCAAAATTTCTTGGAACCGAGCAAATTTAGTTACGGCTCTTTTTGTTTATGTAAGGTGTACAGAAATGCCTGATCAAGGAATGCCTCACAAGAACATGTGACCCGGGCACTCTTTTCTCCGGCAATAAATGACGAATATTATTGTCTGTCATTTTGTAAGTCCACTTAAGAACAATTTGAAAGCACAGTAAAAATTACATCGTAACTGAGTAACTTTTCCACTTTCTATCTTTATCTATGTAAATTATGTTTTACCTCTTGCAACGACACTTTACATGCATAAGGCTGGTTGTGTCCATGCCGAGCCAAACAATTTTTTTAGAACAAACAGGAAAAATATGTGGCAATTGGTATTCCTAAAGAATTTAAATATCCCGTGACTTGGGAAAGTCGGTTAAGATATTTGTCCTTTTAGTCCAAATGATAATTCTCTCGTTGAAATGTTCAAAATATGTGGACACTTTTACTCACGGAATAAATGATCTTGTGCAATTGTGCATCATTAGTACCATGCTTTATAATTTCAGCCAAGTCACATCTAACAAAACATAGCCATTTAGCTACATAGCTAATAAATCCTATCTACATACAAAAACAGAAATCCTGACTGATTTGAATGTACAGTCAACATTTCGTAGCGGTATGACTTCAATTTCAACTTTTTTATTTTATGAAGCTTTATGACTTCATGTTCTGGCTGCAGTATATGGAGTGAATTGTTTTTAACTGAATGGAAAAAACACATGATATGTTCAATGCCGCGCGCATAAGCATCGGCGTAGGGGAATAAAAGGTTTGTTTGTCGGGAAGCCAGGCTGAAAGCAATGAAGACGCTTGTCTGTAGGAGGGTCTGGGGGCATGCTCTCCCAGAAAATTGAGAAATTTCTAGGCTTAAAAATGTTATTTTTTAGCATTCTCCCTGACATGGTTCCTCAAAAAAGTCGATCTCATCAAGTGTAAAATGATAGTTGTTTTTAGTGCTTAATAGGAACTTTCCTTCTGCATGATTTTTTTCTTTGCCTTTTCCTTTGCACGAATATTTTTCTTGGCATTTTCCCTTGCATGAATTTTTTTTGTCCCCCGAGCACTTTTCTAATGGTCCGTCCCTAACAAATCACAGAAAGCCCTGATCGCCAGCTGACCTAAACGGCAAAATAATCATCAAATGAACGAATTCTACTCACATAAGGGTTTCAAGTGATTTTTCCTCGACCATCAGCTGCACAGTTTGTAACCTTCTCGTCTTATTTACAATATAATACCCGGATGTGAAAAAATCGTTCAAACGGGCCCCCGCACATTACAACAGAATATTTTTTCACGGAAAAGTTCAAGCCAAATATCGTCATGACCTCCTTCGCGAATATTCGGGAACCGAATTTCGCGAATATTAATTTTCGCGATTGCAAGAAAAATTAGAGCAAAAGTGTATTAAATTTCGCGATTTTGTCAGTGTTTTATGGATCGGTCGTCAAAGACTAAGGAACTACTGGATATATACAAAGTTCTGGCTCAATGTAACTACAAGGAGCCTGCAAACGGAGACTTTGGTGAGTGTACTAAAAAGGTTTTGGCCGATTTACAAGCTGAAGAAAACAGTAATCAGAGGAAGGGTGCTAGTCGAGAACAAGACTGAAAGATATTTTCAGAGGAAGATAGTTGCAGTTCCAAACATTTAGAATTTTTATTGTTTTGTTACACAATACGGTATTAATTTTCGCGTGTTAAAATTTCGCGCAATGTTTTTTTCGCGCGTATTCAGGGGGGGGGGGAAGGGTGTCTTGTCTCTAAGGAAAATGTTGGTTCAATCATCACTGCCAGTATGACGTCACGCTTCGCATGAGTGATATTAAAGATGGCGGGTTATTAAGAATTAAGAATTAAGAATGTGGCATTTTACTCCGTTACCTTCCTTCATTTACTCAAGTCAATAATGCAGAGATGTTAGCGAATGTAACTGTTTCTCTTCTGCTATTTTTTGGTAGATCAGACGTTACATTCATTTTTTTAAATCAACAGAAACACCTTCGTAAAGGGTAGAATGATCGATGAAATCTGTAAACAGGTCGAGCTTTCGAGGGTCCTTGCACAGCGAATTTATTTTTTATTGTAACAGAAATAGGAGGTTTGGCACAGGATGTTCAGTTCTTGATGTACGTGCAGTATCAGATTTTCAGCATTCGTGAATCTTCATGTCTTTCCCCTTAAAGGTGAAAATCGGAGCAATCAAGAGGAAAAAGGCGCTACACTGGTTGTCAAACGGGCTCCAATACCCCCGCACATTACAACAGAATATTTTTTCACGAAAAAGTTCAAGCCAGATATCGTCATGACCTCCTTCGCGAATATTCGGAAATATTCGGAAATGTATTAACCTCGCCCGACGACAGGACTTAACTTCAGCCAGGTCGGATGGAGCCTGCGCTTTCATTGGGTATTATAGAAAAAACAACTCAGAATAACTTTACTCAAGTCTTTATTAATCGGTAATTACTACCTGTCTTGCGGCAACGAATTTGAACTCATGTCTATTTTGCACAACACGTTTTTCCTCGTTCAAACCACAATGAAAGCGCTTGCTCAATTCGAGCTGGCCAAAGTTAAGGCTTGCCGGGCGGGGTTAACACTTGGATGGGTGCCCGACCCCAGGCCCGACTCGAAATACCCCGTGTTGTAAGCTTTTCTTTTTCTTTATTTATTTTTTTCAGGAGGTATGCAATCAATGAAATTTAAGAGTCGACAGGGCAAGGAAAGCCACAAAATTTAACAGGACTGCACAGATACCAACAGTAATACATTATAATAAGCCAATGAATGCGAATAAACATATATGGAAAAAGAATTCTATATAAGATCGCGAAGCAGCGATCGGAGTTGTTGACATATTCTGGATAAAAATTATACCTTTGCACTAGAACGGAATCAAGGAAACGGAAAGACATGAAGTTTGGCTAACTCAAGCGACACTGAAGGCCCCGGATATTAAACGTTAATAATCAAGGAGTAAAACCTCCTATTATGAAGCGGATTTGAGAAAAATGTTTGGGTGAAAAGGTGGATGTTTTTGATGGACTTCGCTTGACCCGAAAGCAGAATGGCGGTCCCGCCTAATGTCCCGTTCAAGAGTTAAAAATAATAACGAAATTACAGGATAACGGGCGCAAAAAAACAGAAACAGATCATACACACAGAAAGTTAAGGCATCAAACCTAACTACTGGGAAAGAATTAGCGAACAATAGCGATATAAGCACTTAAAATAAGCCTTTCTGGACCTCTGTTGCGGCGTACTCACGATTTAATCCCGCTCATCTGACCAAACCGAAAAACATGCTCTTACACAACAATAGCTGGGCATTTAGACCAACACACCAATAGACTTTTTCCAGCCTATTTTTTCC
This sequence comes from Oculina patagonica, assembly GCF_052425735.1. NCBI lineage: Eukaryota > Metazoa > Cnidaria > Anthozoa > Scleractinia > Oculinidae > Oculina > Oculina patagonica. The sequence goes on along the minus strand of NC_135761.1, from coordinate 63,454,039 downwards.
ATATTTTTTTTATTATAATAATAATTATTTTGCCAACAAAATGCATACACATACACAAAACTAAATGACAAAATGACAGCTGCGCAATTGCTCAGTGTCAAAAACACGTCAAGTCATTTATTTACATTATTACTATTTTGCAGCCTATTTGATATTTTTTTTTTATTTTTTTATTTTTTTATTTATTTTTTTTTATTGCTATTATACACATAATACAATTACATTCACTTGTTTTTACAGAACATTATAAATTACAATTATCCGTATCACACTAGTTACACTAAATTACAATAAATCACAATTACAATAAATTAGATGCACTATAAAGTTTAGAAAAAAAAAGCGAAAAAACAGAATAAAAGGAGAAGGATCAGGAGAAGGAGCATCTTAAACAATTAGGTATTTAATAAATAAGGTATATAATCTATCTTCTCTATTTTATACTTGTTGTTTAATTTGTTAACATAATCGGAGAGAGTAATTGGTCTGTTATGCAGTTTGTTGGTATAAATGTAATAACGCATATACAGCAAGGTATAATTAAGTTTTCTTATCAAAGTTTTGTTTTCAAGTGAAGAGGCGGGAGATAAACCGAATAACGTTTCTTTAACAGATGGATGGTGACTGGAGTTGTTCACGCTATTAAACCATTGAATAACTCTCCTTTGAAAAGCTTTTGAAAATTGACAGTGAATGAACGTATGCTCAATAGAGTCTTCATTTCCACAATATAAACAATCCTCGTCATCTTTAATACCAAAACGGTGTAGCTCCTTCTTAGTGACTATAATTCTATGTAAGAACTTGTAGTGGAATTCTTTCAATTTATTTTCTTTACAAATTCGTTTTGTCAACTTAAAAAAGTGCCCCCAATCAGTGGGGTTTAAATTCAAGTTTTTGCTCCATTTCATTGGGCCGGTAGGAAAAGAATGGTTTACCTTATTATTTAGTAGCCAGCAGAAATCTTTTGCCTTTGCTTTCTCTAAGTCAATTTCGATGTTTTCCTCTAGTTGGAACTTGGATTGATCTCCCAAATAACTTTCTTTTGGAAGTTTTCCAAAATTACGTGCCCTTGTTAGGAGCGTTTTTGGAATGGCATTTCTAACTTGATAAAATTTTAAAAAATTGGTTTTACAGTCATATTTCCTTTGGAACTGTTGAAAAGAGATTAGCTGTCCGTTTTCATTTAAAAGGTCCTGAATAGATATGATTCCTTTGGAAAACCATTCTTGAAGAAAGAATGGTTTTTCTCCTATACGGATAGCTTTGTTGTTAAAGAGAATTGTTTCCTGTCCTTGTTGGTAGTTGTACTTAAACTTTAGTTCCGAAAAAAAAGATAAAATGTCTTTGTAAAAGATTGGCAATTTAGGATCGAAGTATTTTGCATCGTAATTACACCTAAGGAGGAAATTTAATCCTCCAAGCTTTGTAAAAAAATAATTTGGTACTGATTTCCAATTGCGTCTTTCAGGGTTAAGTAGTCTTGAGAACAGGGTTAAGTAGTCTTGAGATATTATATGTTCATGCAAGTTTCCGTCCAAGCCTGGTTAGCATGTGCACAGAACAGAAACAATTCAAACCTGAAGCGAGGCGTGGAGGGCAATCAGTTGAATGAACACAAAAGAATGACAAGTAGGCTGCAAAAGGTCTATTGAGGGGTGAAGATGTAGATAAAACTATTGGAAACTATGCTCTCACACAGGAACAATGTCCGGGCAATTCATTGAGGAGTAAAGATGCAGATAAAACTATGTGAAACTATGCTCTCACACAGGAACAATGTCCGAGCAATTTACTGAGGAGTAAAGATGTGGACGAAACTATTGGAAACTATGCTCTCGTTCATGGTATGTTTGATTGGCAGCTTCAGTTGATCATTCTGCCTGGACCTAAACGCAACTTAAACGTCTGTGCAAATTGATCGTTTCATTATATCGGTGAGCCGCCGCAGCAAACACAGTAACTCTCTACTTGAGGTTGACCGAGTCACAAGCGAGGTAAGTTCAAGTTATTTAGTTAAGCTGAAAAAAAAAATCGAAACATGGCGTGGCGTGATGTGAGCACTGATATAACCTTCAGCTAATGTTGCTGTTTGCTGCCATTCGCTTAGCCTTTTCATTTCTCTTTCCTGTTGTCTGTTTTTCTTCCCCTGGTTCTTTTCTCTTCGTGGCATGGCTCGCTGCCATTTCGTTTTCTTTTCTCTGTCACTGTATGGCTCGCTGCCATTTCACCTCCTTTCTCTGTCACTGTATGGCTGGCTGCCATTTCGTTTTCTTTTCTCTGTCACTGCGTGGCTCACTGCCATTTCACCTCCTTTCTCTGCCACTGTATGGCTCACTGCCATTTCTCCTCTTTTCTCTGCCACTGTATGGCTCGCTGCCATTTCACCTCCTTTCTCTGTCACTGTATGGCTGGCTGCCATTTCGTTTTCTTTTCTCTGTCACTGCGTGGCTCACTGCCATTTCACCTCCTTTCTCTGCCACTGTATGGCTCACTGCCATTTCTCCTCTTTTCTCTGCCACTGTATGGCTCGCTGCCATTTCACCTCCTTTCTCTGTCACTGTATGGCTCACTGCCATTTCGCCTCCTTTCTCTGTCACTGTATGGCTGGCTGCCATTTCGTTTTCTTTTCTCTGTCACTGCGTGGCTCGCTGCCATTTCGCCTCCTTTCTCTGCCACTGTATGGCTCACTGCCATTTCTCCTCTTTTCTCTGCCATTGTATGGCTCACTGCCATTTCTCCTCTTTTCTCTGTCACTGTATGGCTCACTGCCATTTCTCCTCTTTTCTCTGCCACTGTATGGCTCACTGCCATTTCACCTCTTTTCTCTGCCACTGTATGGCTCACTGCCATTTCTCCTCTTTTCTCTGCCACTGTATGGCTCACTGCCATTTCACCTCCTTTCTCTGCCACTGTATGGCTCACTGTCATTTCTCCTCTTTTCTCTGCCACTGTATGGCTCACTGCCATTTCTCCTCTTTTCTCTGCCACTGTATGGCTCACTGCCATTTCTCCTCTTTTCTCTGCCACTGTATGGCTCACTGCCATTTCACCTCCTTTCTCTGTCACTGTATGGCTCACTGCCATTTCTCCTCTTTTCTCTGTCACTGTATGGCTCACTGCCATTTCACCTCCTTTCTCTGTCACTGCGTGGCTCGCTGCCATTTCGCCTCCTTTCTCTGCCACTGTATGGCTCACTGCCATTTCACCTCCTTTCTCTGTCACTGTATGGCTCACTGCCATTTCTCCTCTTTTCTCTGTCACTGTATGGCTCACTGCCATTTCACCTCCTTTCTCTGCCATTGTATGGCTCGCTGCCATTTCGCCTCCTTTCTCTGTCACTGTATGGCTCACTGCCATTTCACTTCCTTTCTCTGTCACTGTATGGCTCACTGCCATTTCTCCTCTTTTCTCTGTCACTGTATGGCTGGCTGCCATTTCACCTCCTTTCTCTGTCACTGCGTGGCTCGCTGCCATTTCGCCTCCTTTCTCTGCCACTGTATGGCTCACTGCCATTTCACCTCCTTTCTCTGTCACTGTATGGCTCACTGCCATTTCTCCTCTTTTCTCTGTCACTGTATGGCTCACTGCCATTTCACCTCCTTTCTCTGCCATTGTATGGCTCGCTGCCATTTCTCCTCTTTTCTCTGCCACTGTATGGCTCACTGCCATTTCACTTCCTTTCTCTGTCACTGCGTGGCTCGCTGCCATTTCGCCTCCTTTCTCTGCCACTGTATGGCTCACTGCCATTTCACCTCCTTTCTCTGCCACTGTATGGCTCGCTGCCATTTCGCCTCCTTTCTCTGCCACTGTATGGCTCACTGCCATTTCACCTCCTTTCTCTGCCACTGTATGGCTCGCTGCCATTTCACCTCCTTTCTCTGTCACTGTATGGCTCGCTGCCATTTCACCTCCTTTCTTTGTCACTGTATGGCTGGCTGCCATTTCTTTTTCTTTTCTCTGCCACTGTATGGCTTACTGCCATTTCACCTCTTTTCTCTGTCACTGTATGGCTCACTGCCATTTCGCCTCTTTTCTCTGTCACTGTATGGCTCACTGCCATTTCACCTCTTTTCTCTGTCACTGTATGGCTCACTGCCATTTCACCTCTTTTCTCTGCCACTGTATGGCTCGCTGCCATTTCGCCTCCTTTCTCTGCCACTGTATGGCTCACTGCCATTTCTCCTCTTTTCTCTGTCACTGTATGGCTCACTGCCATTTCACCTCCTTTCTCTGTCACTGTATGGCTCACTGCCATTTCACCTCTTTTCTCTGCCACTGTATGGCTCGCTGCCATTTCACCTCCTTTCTCTGTCACTGTATGGCTGGCTGCCATTTCGTTTTCTTTTCTCTGTCACTGCGTGGCTCACTGCCATTTCACCTCCTTTCTCTGCCACTGTATGGCTCACTGCCATTTCTCCTCTTTTCTCTGCCATTGTATGGCTCACTGCCATTTCTCCTCTTTTCTCTGTCACTGTATGGCTCACTGCCATTTCTCCTCTTTTCTCTGCCACTGTATGGCTCACTGCCATTTCACCTCCTTTCTCTGTCACTGTATGGCTCGCTGCCATTTCACCTCCTTTCTCTGCCACTGTATGGCTCACTGCCATTTCTCCTCTTTTCTCTGCCATTGTATGGCTCACTGCCATTTCTCCTCTTTTCTCTGTCACTGTATGGCTCACTGCCATTTCTCCTCTTTTCTCTCCCACTGTATGGCTCACTGCCATTTCACCTCCTTTCTCTGTCACTGTATGGCTCGCTGCCATTTTACCTCCTTTCTCTGCCACTGTATGGCTCACTGCCATTTCACCTCCTTTCTCTGTCACTGTATGGCTCACTGCCATTTCTCCTCTTTTCTTTGTCACTGTATGGCTCACTGCCATTTCTCCTCTTTTCTCTGTCACTGTATGGCTCACTGCCATTTCACCTCCTTTCTCTGTCACTGTATGGCTGGCTGCCATTTCTTTTTCTTTTCTCTGCCACTGTATGGCTCACTGCCATTTCACCTCTTTTCTCTGTCACTGTATGGCTCGCTGCCATTTCACCTCCTTTCTCTGTCACTGTATGGCTCACTGCCATTTCTCCTCTTTTCTCTGTCACTGTATGGCTCACTGCCATTTCACCTCCTTTCTCTGTCACTGTATGGCTCACTGCCATTTCACCTCCTTTCTCTGTCACTGTATGGCTCACTGCCATTTCACCTCTTTTCTCTGTCACTGTATGGCTCGCTGCCATTTCACCTCCTTTCTCTGTCACTGTATGGCTCGCTGCCATTTCACCTCTTTTCTCTGTCACTGTATGGCTCACTGCCATTTCACCTCCTTTCTCTGCCACTGTATGGCTCACTGCCATTTCACCTCCTTTCTCTGTCACTGTATGGCTTGCTGCCATTTCACCTCCTTTCTCTGCCACTGTATGGCTCACTGCCATTTCACCTCCTTTCTCTGTCACTGTATGGCTCACTGCCATTTCACCTCCTTTCTCTGTCACTGTATGGCTCACTGCCATTTCTCCTCTTTTCTCTGTCACTGTATGGCTCACTGCCATTTCTCCTCTTTTCTCTGTCACTGTATGGCTCACTGCCATTTCACCTCCTTTCTCTGTCACTGTATGGCTGGCTGCCATTTCGTTTTCTTTTCTCTGCCACTGTATGGCTCACTGCCATTTCACCTCTTTTCTCTGTCACTGTATGGCTCACTGCCATTGCGCCTCCTTTCTCTGTCACTGTATGGCTCACTGCCATTTCACCTCCTTTCTCTGTCACTGTATGGCTCCCTGCCATTTCTTTTTCTTTTCTCTGCCATTGTATGGCTCACTTCCATTTCACCTCCTTTCTCTGCCACTGTATGGCTTACTGCCATTTCTCCTCTTTTCTCTGCCACTGTATGGCTCACTGCCATTTCACCTCCTTTCCCTTCCACTGTATGGCTCACTGCCATTTCACCTCCTTTCTCTGTCACTGTATGGCTCACTGCCATTTCACCTCCTTTCTCTGTCACTGTATGGCTCACTGCCATTTCACCTCCTTTCTCTGCCACTGTATGGCTCACTGCCATTTCACCTCCTTTCTCTGCCACTGTATGGCTCACTGCCATTTCTCCTCTTTTCTCTGTCACTGTATGGCTCACTGCCAATTCACCTCCTTTCCCTTCCACTGTATGGCTCACTGCCATTTCACCTCCTTTCTCTGTCACTGTATGGCTCGCTGCCATTTCTTTTTCTTTTCTCTGCCACTGTATGGCTCGCTGCCATTTCGCCTCCTTTCTCTGCCACTGTATGGCTCACTGCCATTTCTCCTCCTTTCTCTGCCACTGTATGGCTCACTGCCATTTCTCCTCCTTTCTCTGCCACTGTATGGCTCACTGCCATTTCAGCTCCTTTCTCTGCCACTGTATGGCTCACTGCAATTTCTCCTCCTTTCTCTGCCACTGTATGGCTCACTGCCATTTCACCTCTTTTCTCTGTCACTGTATGGCTCACTGCCATTTCACCTCCTTTCTCTGTCACTGTATGGCTCACTGCCATTTCACCTCCTTTCTCTGTCACTGTATGGCTCGCTGCTATTTCTCCTCCTTTCCCTTCCACTGTATGGCTCACTGCCATTTCACCTCCTTTCTCTGTCACTGTATGGCTCACTGCCATTTCTCCTCTTTTCTCTGTCACTGTATGGCTCACTGCCATTTCTCCTCTTTTCTCTGCCACTGTATGGCTCACTGCCATTTCACCTCCTTTCTCTGTCACTGTATGGCTCACTGCCATTTCACCTCTTTTCTCTGTCACTGTATGGCTCGCTGCCATTTCTCCTCTTTTCTCTGTCACTGTATGGCTCACTGCCATTTCACCTCCTTTCTCTGCCACTGTATGGCTCACTGCCATTTCTCCTCTTTTCTCTGCCACTGTATGGCTCACTGCCATTTCACCTCCTTTCTCTGCCACTGTATGGCTCACTGCCATTTCTCCTCTTTTCTCTGCCACTGTATGGCTCACTGCCATTTCTCCTCTTTTCTCTGTCACTGTATGGCTCACTGCCATTTCGCCTCCTTTCTCTGCCACTGTATGGCTCACTGCCATTTCACCTCTTTTCTCTGTCACTGTATGGCTCGCTGCCATTTCTCCTCTTTTCTCTGTCATTGTATGGCTCACTGCCATTTCGCCTCCTTTCTCTGCCACTGTATGGCTCACTGCCATTTCACCTCTTTTCTCTGCCATTGTATGGCTCACTGCCATTTCTCCTCTTTTCTCTGTCACTGTATGGCTCACTGCCATTTCACCTCCTTTCTCTGTTACTGTATGGCTCGCTGCCATTTCTTTTTCTTTTCTCTGCCACTGTATGGCTCACTGCCATTTCACCTCCTTTCTCTGTCACTGTATGGCTCGCTGCCATTTCTTTTTCTTTTCTCTGCCACTGTATGGCTCACTGCCATTTCACCTCTTTTCTCTGTCACTGTATGGCTCACTGCCATTTCTTTTTCTTTTTTCTGTCACTGTATGGCTCGCTGCCATTTCTTTTTCTTTTCCCTGCCACTGTATGGCTCACTGCCATTTCACCTCTTTTCTCTGCCACTGTATAGCTCACTGCCATTTCACCTTCTTTCTCTGTCACTGTATGGCTCACTGCCATTTCACCTCTTTTCTCTGCCACTGTATGGCTCGCTGCCATTTCTTTTTCTTTTCTCTGTCACTGTATGGCTCACTGCCATTTCACCTCCTTTCTCGGTCACTGTATGGCTCACTGCCATTTCACCTCCTTTCTCTGTCACTGTATGGCTCACTGCCATTTCACCTCTTTTCTCTGCCACTGTATGGCTCACTGCCATTTCACCTCCTTTCTCTGTCACTGTATGGCTCACTGCCATTTCACCTCCTTTCTCTGTCACTGTATGGCTCACTGCCATTTCACCTCCTTTCTCTGTCACTGTATGGCTCACTGCCATTTCACCTCCTTTCTCTGTCACTGTATGGCTCACTGCCATTTCACCTCTTTTCTCTGTCACTGCGTGGCTCGCTGCCATTTCTTTTTCTTTTCTCTGTCACTGTATGGCTCACTGCCATTTCACCTCCTTTCTCTGTCACTGTATGGCTCACTGCCATTTCACCTCCTTTCTCTGTCACTGTATGGCTCACTGCCATTTCACCTCTTTTCTCTGCCACTGTATGGCTCACTGCCATTTCACCTCTTTTCTCTGTCACTGTATGGCTCGCTGCCATTTCTTTTTCTTTTCTCTGCCATTGTATGGCTCACTGCCATTTCACCTCCTTTCTCTGCCACTGTATGGCTCACTGCCATTTCTCCTCTTTTCTCTGCCACTGTATGGCTCACTGCCAATTCACCTCCTTTCCCTTCCACTGTATGGCTCACTGCCATTTCACCTCCTTTCTCTGTCACTGTATGGCTCGCTGCCATTTCTTTTTCTTTTCTCTGCCAATGTATGGCTCGCTGCCATTTCGCCTCCTTTCTCTGCCACTTTATGGCTCACTGCCATTTCTCCTCCTTTCTCTGCCACTGTATGGCTCACTGCCATTTCAGCTCCTTTCTCTGCCACTGTATGGCTCACTGCAATTTCTCCTCCTTTCTCTGCAACTGTATGGCTCACTGCCATTTCACCTCTTTTCTCTGTCACTGTATGGCTCACTGCCATTTCACCTCCTTTCTCTGTTACTGTATGGCTCACTGCCATTTCACCTCCTTTCTCTGTCACTGTATGGCTCGCTGCTATTTCTCCTCCTTTCCCTTCCACTGTATGGCTCACTGCCATTTCACCTCCTTTCTCTGTCACTGTATGGCTCACTGCCATTTCTCCTCTTTTCTCTGTCACTGTATGGCTCACTGCCATTTCTCCTCTTTTTTCTGCCACTGTATGGCTCACTGCCATTTCACCTCCTTTCTCTGTCACTGTATGGCTCACTGCCATTTCACCTCTTTTCTCTGTCACTGTATGGCTCGCTGCCATTTCTCCTCTTTTCTCTGTCACTGTATGGCTCACTGCCATTTCACCTCCTTTCTCTGCCACTGTATGGCTCACTGCCATTTCTCCTCTTTTCTCTGCCACTGTATGGCTCACTGCCATTTCACCTCCTTTCTCTGCCACTGTATGGCTCACTGCCATTTCTCCTCTTTTCTCTGCCACTGTATGGCTCACTGCCATTTCTCCTCTTTTCTCTGTCACTGTATGGCTCACTGCCATTTCGCCTCCTTTCTCTGCCACTGTATGGCTCACTGCCATTTCACCTCTTTTCTCTGTCACTGTATGGCTCGCTGCCATTTCTCCTCTTTTCTCTTTCATTGTATGGCTCACTGCCATTTCGCCTCCTTTCTCTGCCACTGTATGGCTCACTGCCATTTCACCTCTTTTCTCTGCCATTGTATGGCTCACTGCCATTTCTCCTCTTTTCTCTGTCACTGTATGGCTCACTGCCATTTCTCCTCTTTTCTCTGCCACTGTATGGCTCACTGCCATTTCACCTCCTTTCTCTGTCACTGTATGGCTCGCTGCCATTTCTTTTTCTTTTCTCTGCCACTGTATGGCTCACTGCCATTTCACCTCCTTTCTCTGTCACTGTATGGCTCGCTGCCATTTCTTTTTCTTTTCTCTGCCACTGTATGGCTCACTGCCATTTCACCTCTTTTCTCTGTCACTGTATGGCTCACTGCCATTTCTTTTTCTTTTCTCTGTCACTGTATGGCTCGCTGCCATTTCTTTTTCTTTTCCCTGCCACTGTATGGCTCACTGCCATTTCACCTCTTTTCTCTGCCACTGTATAGCTCACTGCCATTTCACCTTCTTTCTCTGTCACTGTATGGCTCACTGCCATTTCACCTCTTTTCTCTGCCACTGTATGGCTCGCTGCCATTTCTTTTTCTTTTCTCTGTCACTGTATGGCTCACTGCCATTTCACCTCCTTTCTCGGTCACTGTATGGCTCACTGCCATTTCACCTCCTTTCTCTGTCACTGTATGGCTCACTGCCATTTCACCTCTTTTCTCTGCCACTGTATGGCTCACTGCCATTTCACCTCCTTTCTCTGTCACTGTATGGCTCACTGCCATTTCACCTCCTTTCTCTGTCACTGTATGGCTCACTGCCATTTCACCTCCTTTCTCTGTCACTGTATGGCTCACTGCCATTTCACCTCCTTTCTCTGTCACTGTATGGCTCACTGCCATTTCACCTCTTTTCTCTGTCACTGCGTGGCTCGCTGCCATTTCTTTTTCTTTTCTCTGTCACTGTATGGCTCACTGCCATTTCACCTCCTTTCTCTGTCACTGTATGGCTCACTGCCATTTCACCTCCTTTCTCTGTCACTGTATGGCTCACTGCCATTTCACCTCTTTTCTCTGCCACTGTATGGCTCACTGCCATTTCACCTCCTTTCTCTGTCACTGTATGGCTCGCTGCCATTTCGTTTTCTTTTCTCTGTCACTGCGTGGCTCGCTGCCATTTCACCTCTTTTCTCTGCCACTGTATGGCTCACTGCCATTTCACCTCTTTTCTCTGTCACTGTATGGCTCGCTGCCATTTCTTTTTCTTTTCTCTGCCATTGTATGGCTCACTGCCATTTCACCTCCTTTCTCTGCCACTGTATGGCTCACTGCCATTTCTCCTCTTTTCTCTGCCACTGTATGGCTCACTGCCAATTCACCTCCTTTCCCTTCCACTGTATTGCTCACTGCCATTTCACCTCCTTTCTCTGTCACTGTATGGCTCGCTGCCATTTCTTTTTCTTTTCTCTGCCAATGTATGGCTCGCTGCCATTTCGCCTCCTTTCTCTGCCACTTTATGGCTCACTGCCATTTCTCCTCCTTTCTCTGCCACTGTATGGCTCACTGCCATTTCTCCTCCTTTCTCTGCCACTGTATGGCTCACTGCCATTTCAGCTCCTTTCTCTGCCACTGTATGGCTCACTGCAATTTCTCCTCCTTTCTCTGCAACTGTATGGCTCACTGCCATTTCACCTCTTTTCTCTGTCACTGTATGGCTCACTGCCATTTCACCTCCTTTCTCTGTCACTGTATGGCTCACTGCCATTTCACCTCCTTTCTCTGTCACTGTATGGCTTGCTGCTATTTCTCCTCCTTTCCCTTCCACTGTATGGCTCACTGCCATTTCACCTCCTTTCTCTGTCACTGTATGGCTCACTGCCATTTCTCCTCTTTTCTCTGTCACTGTATGGCTCACTGCCATTTCTCCTCTTTTTTCTGCCACTGTATGGCTCACTGCCATTTCACCTCCTTTCTCTGTCACTGTATGGCTCACTGCCATTTCACCTCTTTTCTCTGTCACTGTATGGCTCGCTGCCATTTCTCCTCTTTTCTCTGTCACTGTATGGCTCACTGCCATTTCACCTCCTTTCTCTGCCACTGTATGGCTCACTGCCATTTCTCCTCTTTTCTCTGCCACTGTATGGCTCACTGCCATTTCACCTCCTTTCTCTGCCACTGTATGGCTCACTGCCATTTCTCCTCTTTTCTCTGCCACTGTATGGCTCACTGCCATTTCTCCTCTTTTCTCTGTCACTGTATGGCTCACTGCCATTTCGCCTCCTTTCTCTGCCACTGTATGGCTCACTGCCATTTCACCTCTTTTCTCTGTCACTGTATGGCTCGCTGCCATTTCTCCTCTTTTCTCTGTCATTGTATGGCTCACTGCCATTTCGCCTCCTTTCTCTGCCACTGTATGGCTCACTGCCATTTCACCTCTTTTCTCTGCCATTGTATGGCTCACTGCCATTTCTCCTCTTTTCTCTGTCACTGTATGGCTCACTGCCATTTCTCCTCTTTTCTCTGCCACTGTATGGCTCACTGCCATTTCACCTCCTTTCTCTGTCACTGTATGGCTCGCTGCCATTTCTTTTTCTTTTCTCTGCCACTGTATGGCTCACTGCCATTTCACCTCCTTTCTCTGTCACTGTATGGCTCGCTGCCATTTCTTTTTCTTTTCTCTGCCACTGTATGGCTCACTGCCATTTCACCTCTTTTCTCTGTCACTGTATGGCTCACTGCCATTTCTTTTTCTTTTCTCTGTCACTGTATGGCTCGCTGCCATTTCTTTTTCTTTTCCCTGCCACTGTATGGCTCACTGCCATTTCACCTCTTTTCTCTGCCACTGTATAGCTCACTGCCATTTCACCTTCTTTCTCTGTCACTGTATGGCTCACTGCCATTTCACCTCTTTTCTCTGCCACTGTATGGCTCGCTGCCATTTCTTTTTCTTTTCTCTGTCACTGTATGGCTCACTGCCATTTCACCTCCTTTCTCGGTCACTGTATGGCTCACTGCCATTTCACCTCCTTTCTCTGTCACTGTATGGCTCACTGCCATTTCACCTCTTTTCTCTGCCACTGTATGGCTCACTGCCATTTCACCTCCTTTCTCTGTCACTGTATGGCTCACTGCCATTTCACCTCCTTTCTCTGTCACTGTATGGCTCACTGCCATTTCACCTCCTTTCTCTGTCACTGTATGGCTCACTGCCATTTCACCTCTTTTCTCTGTCACTGCGTGGCTCGCTGCCATTTCTTTTTCTTTTCTCTGTCACTGTATGGCTCACTGCCATTTCACCTCCTTTCTCTGTCACTGTATGGCTCACTGCCATTTCACCTCCTTTCTCTGTCACTGTATGGCTCACTGCCATTTCACCTCTTTTCTCTGCCACTGTATGGCTCACTGCCATTTCACCTCCTTTCTCTGTCACTGTATGGCTCGCTGCCATTTCGTTTTCTTTTCTCTGTCACTGCGTGGCTCGCTGCCATTTCACCTCTTTTCTCTGCCACTGTATGGCTCACTGCCATTTCACCTCTTTTCTCTGTCACTGTATGGCTCGCTGCCATTTCTTTTTCTTTTCTCTGCCATTGTATGGCTCACTGCCATTTCACCTCCTTTCTCTGCCACTGTATGGCTCACTGCCATTTCTCCTCTTTTCTCTGCCACTGTATGGCTCACTGCCAATTCACTTCCTTTCCCTTCCACTGTATGGCTCACTGCCATTTCACCTCCTTTCTCTGTCACTGTATGGCTCGCTGCCATTTCTTTTTCTTTTCTCTGCCAATGTATGGCTCGCTGCCATTTCGCCTCCTTTCTCTGCCATTGTATGGCTCACTGCCATTTCTTCTCCTTTCTCTGCCACTGTATGGCTCACTGCCATTTCTCCTCCTTTCTCTGCCACTGTATGGCTCACTGCCATTTCAGCTCCTTTCTCTGCCACTGTATGGCTCACTGCAATTTCTCCTCCTTTCTCTGCAACTGTATGGCTCACTGCCATTTCACCTCTTTTCTCTGTCACTGTATGGCTCACTGCCATTTCACCTCCTTTCTCTGTCACTGTATGGCTCACTGCCATTTCACCTCCTTTCTCTGTCACTGTATGGCTCGCTGCTATTTCTCCTCCTTTCCCTTCCACTGTATGGCTCACTGCCATTTCACCTCCTTTCTCTGTCACTGTATGGCTCACTGCCATTTCTCCTGTTTTCTCTGTCACTGTATGGCTCACTGCCATTTCTCCTCTTTTTTCTGCCACTGTATGGCTCACTGCCATTTCACCTCCTTTCTCTGTCACTGTATGGCTCACTGCCATTTCACCTCTTTTCTCTGTCACTGTATGGCTCGCTGCCATTTCTCCTCTTTTCTCTGTCACTGTATGGCTCACTGCCATTTCACCTCCTTTCTCTGCCACTGTATGGCTCACTGCCATTTCTCCTCTTTTCTCTGCCACTGTATGGCTCACTGCCATTTCACCTCCTTTCTCTGCCACTGTATGGCTCACTGCCATTTCTCCTCTTTTCTCTGCCACTGTATGGCTCACTGCCATTTCTCCTCTTTTCTCTGTCACTGTATGGCTCACTGCCATTTCGCCTCCTTTCTCTGCCACTGTATGGCTCACTGCCATTTCACCTCTTTTCTCTGTCACTGTATGGCTCGCTGCCATTTCTCCTCTTTTCTCTGTCATTGTATGGCTCACTGCCATTTCGCCTCCTTTCTCTGCCACTGTATGGCTCACTGCCATTTCACCTCTTTTCTCTGCCATTGTATGGCTCACTGCCATTTCTCCTCTTTTCTCTGTCACTGTATGGCTCACTGCCATTTCTCCTCTTTTCTCTGCCACTGTATGGCTCACTGCCATTTCACCTCCTTTCTCTGTCACTGTATGGCTCGCTGCCATTTCTTTTTCTTTTCTCTGCCACTGTATGGCTCACTGCCATTTCACCTCCTTTCTCTGTCACTGTATGGCTCGCTGCCATTTCTTTTTCTTTTCTCTGCCACTGTATGGCTCACTGCCATTTCACCTCTTTTCTCTGTCACTGTATGGCTCACTGCCATTTCTTTTTCTTTTCTCTGTCACTGTATGGCTCGCTGCCATTTCTTTTTCTTTTCTCTGCCACTGTATGGCTCACTGCCATTTCACCTCTTTTCTCTGCCACTGTATAGCTCACTGCCATTTCACCTTCTTTCTCTGTCACTGTATGGCTCACTGCCATTTCACCTCTTTTCTCTGCCACTGTATGGCTCGCTGCCATTTCTTTTTCTTTTCTCTGTCACTGTATGGCTCACTGCCATTTCACCTCCTTTCTCTGTCACTGTATGGCTCACTGCCATTTCACCTCCTTTCTCTGTCACTGTATGGCTCACTGCCATTTCACCTCTTTTCTCTGCCACTGTATGGCTCACTGCCATTTCACCTCCTTTGTCTGTCACTGTATGGCTCACTGCCATTTCACCTCCTTTGTCTGTCACTGTATGGCTCACTGCCATTTCTTTTTCTTTTCTCTGTCACTGTATGGCTCACTGCCATTTCACCTCCTTTCTCTGTCACTGTATGGCTCACTGCCATTTCACCTCCTTTCTCTGTCACTGTATGGCTCACTGCCATTTCACCTCTTTTCTCTGCCACTGTATGGCTCACTGCCATTTCACCTCCTTTCTCTGTCACTGTATGGCTCACTGCCATTTCACCTCCTTTGTCTGTCACTGTTTGGCTCACTGCCATTTCACCTCCTTTCTCTGTCACTGTATGGCTCACTGCCATTTCACCTCCTTTCTCTGTCACTGTATGGCTCACTGCCATTTCACCTCTTTTCTCTGTCACTGCGTGGCTCGCTGCCATTTCTTTTTCTTTTCTCTGTCACTGTATGGCTCACTGCTATTTCACCTCCTTTCTCTGTCACTGTATGGCTCACTGCCATTTCACCTCCTTTCTCTGCCACTGTATGGCTCACTGCCATTTTACCTCTTTTCTCTGCCACTGTATGGCTCACTGCCATTTCACCTCCTTTCTCTGTCACTGTATGGCTCGCTGCCATTTCGTTTTCTTTTCTCTGTCACTGCGTGGCTCGCTGCCATTTCACCTCTTTTCTCTGCCACTGTATGGGTCACTGCCATTTCACCTCCTTTCTCTGTCACTGTATGGCTCACTGCCATTTCACCTCTTTTCTCTGCCATTGTATGGCTCGCTGCCATTTCACCTCCTGTCTCTGTCACTGTATGGCTGGCTGCCATTTCGTTTTCTTTTCTCTGTCACTGCGTGGCTCACTGCCATTTCACCTCCTTTCTCTGCCACTGTATGGCTCACTGCCATTTCTCCTCTTTTCTCTGCCATTGTATGGCTCACTGCCATTTCTGCTCTTTTCTCTGTCACTGTATGGCTCACTGCCATTTCTCCTCTTTTCTCTGCCACTGTATGGCTCACTGCCATTTCACCTCCTTTCTCTGTCACTGTATGGCTCGCTGCCATTTCTTTTTCTTTTCTCTGCCATTGTATGGCTCACTGCCATTTCACCTCCTTTCTCTGCCACTGTATGGCTCACTGCCATTTCTCCTCTTTTCCCTGCCACTGTATGGCTCACTGCCATTTCACCTCCTTTCCCTTCCACTGTATGGCTCACTGCCATTTCACCTCCTTTCTCTGTCACTGTATGGCTCGCTGCCATTTCTTTTTCTTTTCTCTGCCACTGTATGGCTCGCTGCCATTTCGCCTCTTTTCTCTGCCACTGTATGGCTCACTGCCATTTCTCCTCTTTTCTCTGCCACTGTATGGCTCACTGCCATTTCACCTCTTTTCTCTGTCACTGTATGGCTCGCTGCCATTTCTTTTTCTTTTCTTTGCCACTGTATGGCTCGCTGCCATTTCGCCTCCTTTCTCTGCCACTGTATGGCTCACTGCCATTTCACCTCCTTTCTCTGTCACTGTATGGCTCACTGCCATTTCTCCTCTTTTCTCTGCCACTGTATGGCTCACTGCCATTTCACCTCCTTTCTCTGTCACTGTATGGCTCGCTGCCATTTCGCCTCCTTTCTCTGTCACTGTATGGCTCACTGCCATTTCACCTCCTTTCTCTGTCACTGTATGGCTCACTGCCATTTCGCCTCCTTTCTCTGTCACTGTATGGCTCACTGCCATTTCTCCTCTTTTCTCTGCCACTGTATGGCTCACTGCCATTTCACCTCTTTTCTCTGTCACTGTATGGCTCACTGCCATTTCTCCTCTTTTCTCTGCCACTGTATGGCTCACTGCCATTTCACCTCTTTTCTCTGCCACTGTATGGCTCACTGCCTTTTCTCCTCTTTTCTCTGTCACTGTATGGCTCACTGCCATTTCTCCTCTTTTTACTGTCACTGTATGGCTCACTGCCATTTCACGTCCTTTCTCTGTCACTGTATGGCTCACTGCCATTTCACCTCCTTTCTCTGTCACTGTATGGCTCACTGCCATTTCTCCTCTTTTCTCTGCCACTGTATGGCTCGCTGCCATTTCGCCTCCTTTCTCTGTCACTGTATGGCTCACTGCCATTTCACCTCCTTTCTCTGTCACTGAATGGCTCACTGCCATTTCTCCTCTTTTCTCTGCCACTGTATGGCTCACTGCCATTTCACCTCCTTTCTCTGCCACTGTATGGCTCACTGCCATTTCTCCTCTTTTCTCTGTCACTGTATGGCTCACTGCCATTTCGCCTCCTTTCTCTGTCACTGTATGGCTCACTGCCATTTCTCCTCTTTTCTCTGTCACTGTATGGCTCGCTGCCATTTCACCTCCTTTCTCTGCCACTGTATGGCTCACTGCCATTTCTCCTCTTTTCTCTGTCACTGTATGGCTCACTGCCATTTCGCCTCCTTTCTCTGTCACTGTATGGCTCACTGCCATTTCTCCTCTTTTCTCTGTCACTGTATGGCTCACTGCCATTTCACCTTTTTTCTCTGTCACTGTATGGCTCACTGCCATTTCACCTCCTTTCTCTGTCACTGTATGGCTCACTGCCATTTCACCTCCTTTCTCTGCCACTGCGTGGCTCGCTGCCATTTCACCTCCTTTCTCTGCCACTGCGTGGCTCGCTGCCATTTCACCTCCTTTCTCTGTCACTGTATGGCTCACTGCCATTTCGCCTCCTTTCTCTGCCACTGTATGGCTCACTGCCATTTCACGTCCTTTCTCTGCCACTGTATGGCTCACTGCCATTTCACCTCCTTTCTCTGTCACTGTATGGCTCGCTGCCATTTCTTTTTCTTTTCTCTGTCACTGCGTGGCTCGCTGCCATTTCACCTTTTTTCTCTGTCATTGTATGGCTCGCTGCCATTTCGTTTTCTTTTCTCTGTCACTGCGTAGCGGTCGCTTCCATTTTGCCTCCTTTTTCTGCCACTATACTTATGGCTCGCTCCGCTTCCGTGTGTTCTTCGCTTCTATCTTGAGGTTACTAATTTTAGTAAATTTAGCGAGTTAGGAGAAAATCGCTTAATTTAGTACTCGCCAGAATTGTACTCGTTAAATTTAAGTATTCCCCAAAACAAATTAACCATGGTAGACTTGAAAAATTCTTTACAAATGTGTGCAGGTAACTTTGTTCTTTCTGGCAATGTAAATTAAATGTTCGTTCAATCTCAATTAATCTTTTACTGAACATTTATTTCCATGTTAGCTATATGTTTACTAAAAACTGGTTTACACGATATCGGAAGATCGCTAAATTAAATAGTCGCTTAACCTTGCATAGAAAATAGGCTAAAATTAGTAGCCGCCAACAATAGTAACCTTAAGGTATGTCGTCACCTTTCTAGTAAGTGACGATAGGTTTTTCGGGCTAAACGGACAAATTCTAAACTTGGCGGGAAACGCGCTGAAACTCACTGAAATAAGGGGAAGACTAGCTTGGTAGAACACCTCTTGGCTTACGGTGGCCGAGAGTGGCCATAAAAATTCGAAAGTCGATTTGTAAAATTCAAAATTTAAAAGTTAAGTCGATTTGCAAAATTCAAAATTTAAAGCCGGAAATGTCCATTTTCAAATATAAGAGTTAAAAATCAAAAATTCAACTCCGATAACTATGCTCTTGTGCATGATAGGTTTGATTGGCAGCTTCAGTTGATGATTCTGCCTGGAACTAAACGCAACAACACGCTTGAAAATGTGTTTTCGGGCTAAACGGACAACTTCTGGACTTGGCGAAAAACGCCCTGAAACTCACTGAAATAATGAGAAGACTAGCTTGGTACAGGGGCACCCAACGAGCAAATTTTGCTATAGGTGTCGGAACACCGTTTTTACGTTATAAGTGTTCTTTCTGTGCGATTTAAAGCCTTATTTTTAAACGCTAAGAAAAGTGTATCTTTTCGGATACGCTAGTTGGACTTTCAAACTTCAGAAAATTTTAGGGAACGAAATATTGTTACCCGAATTTACGAGCCGCTGTTGCCTTCTCGATAATCGTAGCTGGCCTTTTCTCGTACCCAAAACGGCATTTTTCTCTCTCCGAAAACAACAGGTATTACTTTCCCCATGTCACGAAAGTTTGAGCTAAAGAAAACTCCAATTTTTTATCACGGTTAAATCCGAAAATGGTAGGCGATTATAGGTCTTCCGAACAGATATTCACCGAAACGGTCTGTTTGGTGCCCCTGTTGGTAGAAGGCCGAGAGTGGCCATCAAAACTCGAAAGTCGATTTGCAAAATTCAAAATTCAAACTCGAAAGTCGATCTGTAAAATTCAAAATTCAATAGTTAAGTCGATCTGTAAAATTCAAAATTCAATAGTTAAGTCGATTTGCAAAATTCAATATTCAAAGCGAAAGTCGATTTCCAAAGCTAAAATGTTTAAAATCGAAAATTGATGATGATGATGATGTGATCTACTTCGAGGGTTTTCTTACGGATTTCAAGGATGTAAATAGACTCAGAACTTGGTTCCAAAAGAAGTAAATTGCTTTAGTAATCTTGTCGTAACCGTTAATGTAACCAACATAGTACTCAGCGATGTAACCGAGACACTTTTTTTGTAGAAACATTTATTGAATAAATCACACACAGCTTAAATTACAATGACGCTTTTTCATACATGGTTTTCTAGGTAATATGCCACTCACCACTTCTTTGGTATTCAAAAGTCAACGACATCTTAACTTAAACCAAACAAAAAACAAAAATAAACAATTTAAAACCAAACCGAACCACATAAGAAAAAGGAAGTGTTAACAAAGAATGATAACAATGTGTTAACAAAGAACGATAGGAATAAAACGTTCAGGGTTAAACAGATTTAATTTCAAAACTAAAGCTCTGAGGTATTCGTCTTATAGGTCCTTATAGAAGGGCATCCTGTTTAAACAAATAACATGTCATCCAGGCGTAATAAACAAACAGGAAGTCCCAAACATCTCTTGCTGCGTGCCATGGTTTACGAGTGATCGCCATTGAAACTTTTTTTAGTTATTTATTAATAAGTCAGCATTAAAAGCCTTTTGGGGCGTTCTTACTTACCTAAGATGGGAAATTTTTTGGTTAATGTTTTGTGGTTTTAACGCCTTCCGTGTTTAAAAAGAACTGTATATATTCATGCCATAGAGCCCAAAGCAAGATCGAAATGTTGCCGGTTTTATGGTCAGTTATGTTTCCGTTCAATTGTCCAAAAAAAATAACAATGAGAAAGACGAGGGGTTCAATCACAAAATATTATTAAATAACGTCGTGGAACTCTCTCTCAGCACAAGTAGTAAATTCTCAAGCTATCGTTTACAACTGAATCTGCAGAACAATTGTCCAAAACATAACGAGGGGTGGTGAATGATCCTTCAAAAAATGCGTGTCTCGCAAAATTTTAACCAAATTTCAGGGGTCTCGTCGTCTCGAATTTTTCTTTGACGCCTTCGCGGAGTCTCAATTTCTTTTGCAAGGCTAAAAAGGTCTCGGACTCGCAGAAAAGATATCAGTCTCGCCGTCTCGCATTTACGACACCCCTATAATGAGAAAATCGAGGGGTTCATTCACAAAATATTATTAAATTACGTTGTGCAACTCTCTGAAACTATTGGTTACAACTGCATAACGGTTGTACAACACGCCAAGACGTAGGAAGCATTTTTTGATAAAAAATGAACGATAAATTGAAGAATTATTTTAGTAAATGATAAATCAGCTGCACAACTCGCTTCTAAACTAAACGAGAATATCAGATTCTTCATTTGTTCTTTTAATTTGTGTGGGCCTTCTACGAGATGGACGAGGTAAAACTGAAAAGTTGTACGCTCATGCAGTTAAGACGATCGGACTCGCGATATCATGAGGTTCAGCAGATCGCCTATAAATGGCCACCTGCGAATGTTGTGCTACAAATTGATAAAATTAACAAATCTAATATCGCCTGTAACGGCAAAAAACTGTCAGTATAAGAAATATAATCCAGTATTCAAGTTTTTAACGCTTTAAGCTGGAAGGTCATTCGGTTCATTTTTCTGTTCTTCTTTGCAGATATCTTGTTTATTGTAAGCGTCGTCTCCATGAAGCTGACTTTTGGCATTGCTATCCTGGCTCTTGTCGCCATCTCAGTGACTTCAGCGAGTCGTCGGTTACGACGTGAGTTAAAAATTTTCAATAGCATACAAAAATTCTATAGCTCCTTTAATTTACACGACAACCAGTCAACCATGATTAAAGGGATTGTGTCACGAATTTAAGCCAAATTTAGTCATAGCAAATGATCAACAAATTCGGTGAAATTAACAAATAACCTCCATAAACAGTAAAGGAACATTTCCACAACACTACAAATACAAAACAAGGTACGGATGGGCAAAAGTGACGAAGATTGAAACGGATTGCGATATGGGTTTTTGAAATATTGTTGGGCTCAACAGTTTTCAAAGTTAATCTTGTTTGCTTGAAACTTTAAATTATAACGCCAGGGAGACACATTTGGTTGCAACTTAACTCAGCCGTCACACATGCAGTCCCTTTAAGATTGTTGCTTAAGTGTTGGTAATGCCCTGTTCCGGCAGAGCTTTAATTTCCAGCTCAGAGAAAACCACTTGCTCCTTTCGTTCCTCAGAACTCAATGCTAAGATTGATGCGTTAACCAAAGCAGTGGAACAGTTGAGCCAGCAGAAAGGACATGGTCAGTTCTTTTAATATCTTTCTTATGAATTTATGAAATTTGGACTAAAAAAACCTGTTGACTTGTTAAAGGAGAGGCTTATTCGGGGAGCTTAATAGTTATGCCGTTATAATTAAAACCGGAAGATTCTCTCACCGGAGTGATTTTTAAAAATGCCCTGAGAGAAATCAATTAAAGTAAACTGATAAATGATTAAAAATAAACAAAGTTAAAGCTGAACAACAAGATATAAAAGGTAATAAGCCTAGTTCGGGAGTGCTTACAGTGCGGACACTCGAACCATGAACGCCACGGCTTTATTTTCACTTTATTTGTACTTTATTTTCACTTATTTTGTAGTTATTTTTGACATTTTTCCAGAACTAACCAATCACAGCCGCGAGTCGAACAACGGTTTTTCCGTATGATTGACAGCTTACTACCGAAATCACTAAACTGTTAGCACCCCGGAAAAAACGATCGATCGCATTTGAATTTTGGGCTTGCTCACGTGACCATTTCGAGCGACCGGATTAGTCACGTGGCATTCTGTTTCTTTTCGCGGGCAGAACAACTTTGCTTTGAACTTTTCAAGTGAAATGAATGCTCACGGAAGAACTTTCGAACGTGGAAAACCAATTAGCAAGGATTTGAGGTCACTGATTGTTGATGATATTTTGAGCGGAGGCGGAGATGTTTCAACAGAGTTCTACCCAGGAAGTTTTAGAGCAATAGGATCAAAGTACAAAGTGAGCGGTGTTACAGTTTCGAAGTATGGAAGACCTTTTGTCAAACGGGAGAAAATCTGCCTCGCCATGCTGCTGCTAGGGGTCAACCGAAAAGGCTTGAGGACCCTGAACTAGACTTGGTCCAGCTGCTCGTAAAAAGTAGACCTTCGATAACTTATAAGGACATTAAAGAAAATATCGAGGCACACTCAACGGCAACAGCTTCGATTTCCGCCATAGGCCGAGCTGTCCGTGGTCGTTTACCAAAAGGGAAAATGACTTGGAAAAAGATGACAAGGCCAGCAGCCGAAAAATTTACCCCTGATAACATCGCCTATTGCCAAAGCTACCTCAATTTCATGAGTACGCTAGATCCGTTTCGCGTTAAATTTTTTGATGAAGCTGGTTTCAAATTGCCGGATTGTGCGAACCCGAAATACGGACACTCGGTGAAGGGACAACCTTGTGTAGAAATAATGAGGAACTCGCAAACGCCAAATGTTACTCTGAATTTATTGTGCGGACTTAGGCTGCATTCATTATGTATGCTACAGGGGGGGGCAGAGGATTTTTTTTTCAGCGGCTCGTTTTTTTATATCCCCCCCAAGGTCCATACAAATTTTCATAATCCCCCCATGCAATCAGCCGAAAAATGAATACCCCCCCTCCTCCCTCACAAGAAATATCAAAATAAATATCTGTAAAATAGTACACTACCTTATTATAGGAATATAACGAAGCATTTTAACAACGCGAACAAAATTTACGCGTTACAATAAAATTAACGCAAATTCAAGAAAGGTTCTGGTTAAATCCTTAGAGTAAAAAAGTTAACATCAATAAAATTAATGCAAGTTTTTGAAATTCGCGTTAATAACAAGTATCGTTAATTTCCTATAATAAGGTATATATGTTTGAGATTTCAAGAGACATGTTTAATAACAACATCGAGAGAGTTTTGACAGTTTATGTCATACCTATGCCAGCCAGTCTAAGTAGCGCAAATTAGGTATAGATAGCCTGCCAGCTCGTGTATGAGTACTACCAGGAGTATTGACTGTCACTCTCGTCGACAAAAGCAACAACCTCATCATCATCATCACTCTCACTATCACACTCATCCACGGATTCATCTCTGCTGTTGCCATCCTCTTCACCCTAATTTTCCGGCGTTCAGCATCATTCCTCTCAAGTGCGACATGTGCCATTATTCTCCTTATCTTATAATTTTTCTTCCCAAGGAGAGAAAGTTTATGACGGTCTAAATATTTGTTAAGTTCTTTGACGTATAGCTTGTTCATATTTTCAAATGTGGACGTGATAGTTTTCCAGTCATATTGTTCATATCCTTTCATTGACCATTTAAGTGCACATTTGTTGTTCAATTTCATAAAACTGTGCACTGAATTACATTGTTTTCTTTTGCATTCATTGATTCAATAAAGTTACACTGCTTAGACTGAGGTTGCATTAAATGTTTCCATTTTTGATGTTTTACTTTCTATGCTGTATCAAAACATTACATCTACAGGCCAGGCACACTACTTGAAAACTTCAAATAGCTACTATAGTCTCTCAGAATAATAGAGGTACCCTTGTTGCTTACAATCCTTGAAAGAATTAAGCTGCTGTATTTATCTTTTTTTTTCCACTTTTTTAAAACTATTACAAAAGCTAGACAGAATCTTACAAAAAATAAGCATCCCCCCAGTAGATATTTAACAATTTTCATATCCCCCCTTTTTTTGCTCTAAAAATTTGAGAACCCCCCCCTAAAATCCTCTGCCCCCCCCCTGTAGGATACATAATGAATGCAGCCTTAATGGAGTAATGTATGCCAATACCCTCAATGGCGCAAGCAATACATTGGAGTTTTTAAATTTCTTTCAAGAGGCAAGCCAATTCACGCAGCCTGATGGAAACCCTATTCTTGAATATGGAGACATTATCGTGGTTGATAATGTTGCTTTGCACCGTTTCGATGGAGGACAAGCATTAGCTGAGTGGTTAGACAGTTTTGGAGTCACCCTTGTATATCTTCCAGTATATTCACCGGAGCTTACCCCCGTTGAGTTAGTTTTCAACAAAATGAAAACTGTGTTACATAGGTATGAGTACCGTGACCTCCTTAGGTTTAATATCGATGTAGCGATTTACCATGCGCTTCAAGAGATTTCGGCCAGCGATTTACGTGGTTTTTATGACCACGTTGAATACTTCAACAGAGTGTAAATAGTTGTTCGAGTGTCTAGATATTAGATTCTGATTTAAAACAAAAATATACAAACTACGCAGCTGCGTCGTTTCGGAGTTGATAAACACTGTATTGTTATTGTATTAAATGTTCAATTTATACATTGGAATTGACACCAGTTATCTCTACAATGTCGAGTGTTGGGAAGATTTAAAATTAGTTTTATTCATCTGCTGTTGTTTTGGTATTAAGCGTTGACTGTTAATCTCGTAGCGTTTCTCCACGAAAATGAAACCAGCGATGTTTACAGATTAAAATTATTATTGCACTGAGAACACAAACCATCTTTTATTTGGTAAACAACAAATGTTTCAGTTAATACAGAAATGTTTTAAATAAAGATAAAAGTAACGAAAGTTGGTGGGTTAAATTTGCAGTTCTCATGAATGTTCTATATTTAGAAACTCGCTATCAAAACATCTCTATTTCTGTAAACACAAATCCCGCGCCCGGGTCACGGCTTTCAAATATTTCAATGTCAAAAAAGCAGAATTGGCTGTTCTCGATGTAAGGAAACACAAACGGGCAACTAACACAAATTATTTATGTCAATGAAAACGGTGTTAAAAAAAATCACAGTTCTCGAGAATCTCTGTTACGTTGCCTGAGTAAAAATAACACTGTATCAAATTACTCTTGTGAATAATCTCAAGCAAAATTCGCTACACTTGCTCATAGTAACAATGCATTTTCTTTTGCTATTTTCGATTTCTGTAAACACAAACATTCAAATTTTAACATACAAAAACGGTTTACAATCAAAGTTCTCAAGTATTTTTAGTTTGTCTCTTGTGGTCTGAACTTCAGACGTCTGTCTCTTGCCGTCTAAGAAGTCTGAGTAAAAATTACTCTACTGTTGAATTGTCAGTAACCAAATTCGCTGCACTAGCTAGGAGTGACAGCAGATTTTCTTGAGACACATTCTTAGTGCTAGCATATGTACTACTTTGGTTGAAACTTGGGTCTTTACAAGGGACATTTACAGTCGTGAAGTCTTGAGAAAATGTGAAGTCTGGAGCTCGTGAAATCGGACTTGCATGGGAAAAGGAAAACTCATCACTGTGACTGTGTGATGATAGTGACAACAAATTTCCTTCAGATGCATTGATGGTGCTACTATATGTACAACTGCCTTGTTCTTGACAAGGAACATTTACAGCCGTGCAGTTTCGAGAAAATTCGAACTCTTGAGCTCTTGAAATCGATCTTGCATGGGAAAAGGATAACTGATTACCTTGACTACACAGTGCGGTGTTTAGTTGGCTCTCACGCAAAGCCAAATTGATTTGATAGTTCTCCTCCTCTGGTGTTTGAGGCACAGGTATCGAACACCTCGAAGGCGGGCAAATAGGACCAGTTCCTGGAAAGATCACCCCTTTCTTCGCCCAGAGCTCTTTCACTACACTGGATCTGCTCCTTGTGCTCGACGCCAACGATGAGAGATTCTCCTGTGAATCGTGTTTCTCTATTAGTTCTTGAAGGTTGTCGTTTGGCCCAGGAACCGCACCATGGCAAATCTTCTCGATCTTTTTGGCGTCTGTGTTGATTGCCATCCAGTTTACTACTTCGCGGCCACTCTGATAAGAAGTGTATTTGTCCCTGTCGCTGTTTATCAAGCGTGTGAGAATCCGTTGGGAAAATGTTCGCTTGCTGGACTGCATGTTTTGCAGCAAACTATCAAGTTCCTCCTTAAATTTTTTTTCTTTTGATTTTAGAAGCTGAAGATCCGTTTTCAAATCTTTAATTTGTCGTTTCTCCTCTGGATGCCGTTTTATATCTCCACAAAGGCGCGCCGAAGTACAGCGTTCATTCACACAATTTGCGCGCGTATGGCCTGCCCGTAAATGACACTTCGTGCACGCTGGTCTCGTCGAGTCGAAAGGAATTTGAGAATAGGCCTGCTCGAGTGCAGCTATTTCGTTCATTTTGGAGGATATTTCTGCTTCCTGCTTTTGAATTTGCTGTTCTTTTGAACGAATAAGATTTTCAACGGGTGATGTATAGCGTTTTATACTTCGTTCACCGGTGTGGGTGACATCAAGGTGGCGTTCACTTTCAGAACAAGTAGCCTGCGAGCTAGTTTCAAGTTCTTTCTTTCGCTTCTTCGGTGGTGCGGGGGAATACCAAACCTCGGCTTGAACATTTATCCTTTTCCAGTTTGTTCCCGGAACATCTCGCGCACACCTGAACAGTTCGCCCATGAGGCCTTCCTCAAAGTTTACATAACAGTTCTCATCGTCAAGATAACGAAGACGAATTTGATCGCAGCTTATATCCTGAAATGTTTTGGTGATATCTTTCACTCTATTAACAAATCCGTAAAAATCGAGATCTTCAATCGAAGAGGTGAAAAATGTTCCACACTTTTGAAAATCATTTCCATAATAAACCTTCACTTGATACACAGCCATGACACGTACGGGAGTGAAAGGCAAAACCCAACCCGCGAAAATGTCACGTGACTAATCCGGTCGCTCGAAATGGTCACGTGAGCAAGCCCAAAATTCAAATGCGATCGATCGTTTTTTCCGGGGTGCTAACAGTTTAGTGATTTCGGTAGTATCTCCACATGAATCTCTTGCACGCAAGCTATTTATAGCCCCATCGTGGGAAAACACGACTGTTGCTGTTAAATGAAGATGGCTACATCGAGACTCTTCCGAACTGAAACCTTTAGAGGTTTACTTATGGTTTAAGTATCGATCTTTAGGTCTTAAACTGGAACGTCTCTCGACATAATTCGGAAATACTAGAGGCCGGCTTAGGCCATGTTCGCTGTAGCCTATGTGAAATCCCCGGGTGAAATCCAAAGACATCGAAGCCTTCTTTCCGTCTACAGACTGTAAGCCAAAAACGCGTGAGTATTATATTGGAAGCCGGCATATGATTTGCCAGACTCATACTTTAAGTACTAAACTGTACTGAGTGATTTGTATAACTCATCTCTCTGATGATTTCCATTACAAAGCAGATTTAAACAGTATAAATCTAATCGTACGGTTACGTTGTGTACGAAATGTTGTTTGACGTTTACCGTCGAAATAAATATTAAATAGCTTGCGTTTCATTTGTTTCTTGTCCTTTATTGAATAAGGAAGAAATATTTCCGTCAGAAACCGCCATTATGATAGTTTCACTGGTTGAATATCCCGCTGTATATTGTAAGAAGCAGACCGCGGAAAATTCTGGATTAATGTACCGCCGTTGTGTAAAAACACGCGCCAGTTTGAAAATAATGTTGAAAAAATGTCTCGGCTGTTTCTTCGACTTGCAGCTGTGATTGGCTAGTTCTGGAAAAATGTAAAAATTTACTACAAAATAAGTGAAAATAAAGTACAAATAAAGCGAAAATAAAGCCATGGCGTTCATGGTTCGAGTGCCCTTACTGTAAGTTTTTTAGTTGTTATATTCGAAATAGGACCTTATTACCGCAGTTGCACGGTATTTGTCAATTAAGAATATCGAATTTCACAGAATGTCTCGGAGAAATTTAACGAAATTAGGTAATTTGGGATGACATCACACCATTGATAAGCTAAAGTAATGGCGTTGTTCAATTCATTTTTGTCTCGTGTCGTCATGACGACGTTGTCATGACGACACGAGATAATTGTACAGGGGGATATTTTCCCGCCATGTCAATATTTTTCCCGCCATGTCAACATTTGCTTTGTGAGGCCGCGGAATTTTCCCGCCATGTTATGAAATTCCGGCGGCATCCGATCACAAAACAAATGTTATCAAAGAATAATTGTTTCTTTACAAAGGTCGCAACTAAAGCGCTGGTTTATCAAACAGTAAGTTAGGAGTATTTATTGTAAAGGGCTTATTATGTAAAAATACAGGCACGCTATAAAAAAGAGATGACGTTTTTTTCTGAACTTGCAGCAAACGAGCAAATTTTAAGTGGTCTAACAGGCAATAAAAATGGGACAGAAATAAGGCCCCTTTTAGCTGGCAACAGTGCCTATCCGCTAACGAACTGGCTAGTGAAACCCTACCCGGACAGAGGACGCCTGAAACAGGAGCAGCGAAAGTTTAAAACCTAAAGTTCGGTGCGCTTCGATCTGTAGTGGAACGAGCATTTGGCATGTTGAAAGTTCGTTGGAGAATTGCGTTGAAAAAGGTTGAACAAAAAACGAGCATCTTAAAAAAGACTATGATTGCTACGTGACTTTTGCACAACTTTGTATTGAAAGGGGTGACCTTTGTGGCATGAATAACAACAATTTAATAACAGAAGATAAACGATTAGATAAAGACAATTATTTTGATGCCAAATCTTTAAAAATGTCAACTGTGGCGTTTGTTTGTTCAAATCTAGCGTTGTGCTGTTCCATACTTTTTCCCACATTTCAATAAAAGAACTCTGCCAGTCTGGAGTCGTACTTTTTTGCCTTTCTTTTTTCAGGCGGTTCTGATTCATCGAGAGAAACATTTACACTTTCGATTTGCAAAGCCTCGTTTACACTCGGCTCTGAGGTAAAGGTAGAACTCAATGTATGACCGAAAGAGGGAAATTCTATTCAGTGATGAGTTTTCTTAGGATTGAAGAGCAGAAATGTCAATCTAAAGCGCAAAACATACATTGTTTTTTATTTTTTTGACCCGAAGATTGACCTGAGTCAAGAGGCACTACATGTAGCTTCATATATCCTGCTGTGAATTCCACGCTACAATGGACAACTTTTACAGACGACAACAGCCTTTTCAGTGCATGAATGAAGCTCTTAAGAGGAATACACGTAGATGTGACGCATTTTTTTCTTTAAATTAGCTGTACGCTTTTCAATTTTGGATATATTTGAGCTGCAGCCAGCAGTTATCAAGAAAAATACAGACAAGTTTTACGTTCTTAAAATAACATTCTAACCTTTGCCGACAAGATTGTACTGAAAATCAATGAAATTAATTGTAACTCAAGCAGAAAACGCGTAGAAGAAGAATGAAATACACCAATTACAAACGCATAATACAATGTACTAACCGAAAGAGAGAAATTATATTGACGAGTTTTAGAACGGATCTGAAAAGCAGAAGTGTCTAATAATCAACAAGATGTCATTAGATGGACCTGCCTGTAAATTTTTCGTTGTCGTTGTTGTGCATATAACGCTAGTATACCGCAACTTAAATTGAGCGAGAAAAGCAGTTTTTAACATGAAGCTCTAAAATCTCTTTGGAGTGTCTTGTCTTGTGGTCGCTTGTAAAGTTTTAATTTGTGCAATTGTGAGATGTATCAGAATAACAGCTTCACGTTGCCAATTTAAAGAATAGCGTGCTTTCATTTGATATCTATTATTTTATCTTGAGAGTTTTGGAAAGTAGTTGAAAATCATTTCTGTTTACCAAGCGTAGGAAAATGGTGGATGTTTCAACAGGATATTTACTGTAACAACTGTATTTATAGAGATTACAGTCGTGGAATATAGCAGATATGGTAAAAATGTTGCTGAAAGAGAGGACGATGTAAATATCAGTTGTTCGATCGGTAAGCATTGTTCTTATCTTTGTGTAGACAACTTTTTTTAAATTTAGCCGCGGCAACAGATTGTATCGGGGTTAAAGAGGGATTGTAATCTAAGCAATTAGTTGGTCGGGATTGAATGTCAAAGTTAATCTTGCACATATAACACATGTCGTTTGAACAAAAGGTTTGAATCGTTTGAATCGTTACTCGATTGAATACCCAACCATTTTAAAGTTATGACCAGTTATGGTACAGCATAGTAAGCTCTGTGTAGAAGTTAAAGTCTCTCTTTAAAAGTGAGATTTGTGCGAGTTAAACACTACTACATATTCTACATAGTTTATTGCGTACGTTCGCGCGGAATCACATGTCAAGCAAGATCGAATGTTTTCTATTAAGCAGAACCTAGCAGAATATTTCATTCAGTAGATTTAAATAGCGAAGAAAATGACTGTAATTTACACGTTCTTCAGCCGCTGCGTTGTAGCTTTGGCGTTACAAAAACATTAAGACCGGCTCAAGAGTGACCAAAACCAAATTTCTCCTCACAATATCAATACTATAAAATCAGGAGAAGAGGTTATACGAATTAACAAAATCATCACCACTCGCATGTCATTATCACTTAACAGGCTAAGCGTTCACGAATAAACACCCAAAGCGATATCTAATATAGCGTGAAGAAAGCACATGGAAGTCATAGTATAAGTATACAGTAGAATGTATGCTTAGTGAACCAAAGTGCAATACAGTGCAATGTCTGTCATCTTTTTCTGCTGTTATTGGAGTTATATAACTGATCAACTTTACAAGCAATAAATAGACGTGAAAAGCGATCTCTTTTTGTGGGGGCAAAGCCGCCACATTGTTATCGACTGCGGGATTTATTTATTTGTGTGTGGGTTTGCTTGTGTCACGTGGTCTTCTGCGAGAGAGCCTGGGGATGAGTCGGCGGTGCGTGTCGAGTAGGCCATATTGGATTTTGGCGTGTTGTACGTTTCGTGTGGTTTCTTTGATTTCACTGAGCTGTCCTTTTAGTTGCTCGTCATTACAGCAGCTCACGAAGTCATACTAGCCAACATTTCGTTTGACTGGAAGTCTGTGCAGGTTGCACATCAATTCAAGAGGAGCTTTTACGCTTACGCAAGCCAATATTGAAAGCCGCAGAAACAGCACTATTTAATACATTTGTACTTGAATCAGTCTATATGGCTATATGTTCTGATATATGTAAATTATTCTGCAATGCATACCTACGGAGCGATATAATAAACAAACCATTTTAGTGCTACTGGTTAAAAAAGAAAAAAAAAAGGAAAAAAGAAAAAAATTGTCCTCTCTGGGATTCGAACTCGGGCCTCTGGCGACCTCTCGTTCCCCAGTCAGATGCCTACCCAACCTACCCAACTGCGCTACGCTTACATTCTTAATGACGTAAGGGCGAAAATATTGTATATCAATGTAATAGACATTCCGCTGTTTATCTGTTATCATGTGCATCAAAGAAATGTTTGAATCACCTGCTGCTCATAAATTTTCAAGGAATGAATTTGCAAAAAATCACAAAGATTATTGGCCGCAATAAATAGCAGCCTTAAGGTAATTGAATGTACTAAATGAATTCACAAAAAAGAAGAATCAAATTTGAAATTATCAAGCCCCCACACGTACGCATCGCGGACCGATTTTTTAAATAAGCTCTAAAAAGTGACACGAGACACTAAGCCCAGAGGGCTTTTGATTATTCTTCAGATCCATTTCGCAAGATAAATACTGCTCCGGTGTGTTTTGGCGCAAAGGACAGCCAGTTTGGCACTCAGTAAAGTTATATCTGGTGGAAACATCAGGAAGATGAAGCTTGTCCACTTGTACGGCTACGTCTCCTGTCTTGCCGGCCGAACCAATTACTGGTCTCCCTGTGGATGCGGTCTTGAAAGTGTCACGAGAAATTATGTCGGCATTACCATAACAACCGTAGCTAATACCATCCTGCTGCCGCCAAAAGAGTTAGCCTTCGACAATGGGTGGTCTTACGTCGCCGGGTATAACTCCGAGTACCCTGAATTGGTCCTGACAAGGTTTTCCGATGATCCTATTGCGGTGACCGCTGACCAGGAGTTGCGCCTGTGGTACAGCCAGGATTTGGTCAACAGCTCGGTTGGATTCCATTTCTGGAAGAAACGAAAACAATTGTTTTACGTCACGAAACGCCACTGATCAAAACAGTGGATCGCATTTCATAACATGTTTCGCGGTAGCAAATTCAAGATGGCGGACAACCACAAGGAAAGTATATATCGATTTTTTTATAAATTTCATGCCGCAGACTTCTTCTTCATCGTGGTCGAGGCTTTGACGATATAAACAAGCTTCTTACCTCCATAAAATTGACGGTAGTTCGCTGTCTCTTCTCGTAAGTCCTCCGTTTTATTTAATCTTTAATCATGTAAGCGCGAACATATCGAGGAAAATTAATTTTGTCAACAGACTTTTGCTCGCGTTTTGCCTAAAATCCCGCTCTCTCTCGAAACTCTTGCGCTTTTCTCGACGTTGAACGTGCTCAAATCTTGCCGAGAGATTCGATTGACTTTTAAAACGCGAACGCGTCGCTCTTGACCGACCTCGTTTGGCCCATGTTGAGTTGACTATTATAAACTTTTATCCCGTTCGTAGTTTTTATGTATATTATTGTGTTAGGGTTTATATCTTGTACATTGTATTGCCCGGCCAGAAAAGGAGCAAAAGAGCTTGATATTAAAAATGCAGTTTACTTCCAGTGTTGGAGTCTTATTTACCGATGCTTTAATCAATAATAAAATGTCATGGTGGTACAATAAATGTTGGTCATTGAAATTGTTTTGCAGCTACGAATTATTCCCCTCTTAACCGAAAGAATTCGATTCTGTGCTAATATACAAGTTATTACCAAAGGGTAAAGAACATGAAAAAATCTTTATGTTCATGCCAGCAGAACATTTTCCATACCAAAATATTTCTTGAAAATTCTTTCACAGATTCCAGAGTGTCCAAGAGGGTCTTTTTCGACTACAAATTGAAAAATCCTTGGTTGTAATTCAGTTCATTTAAGTCTGGGAATAGCAAATTTGCTCTTGTTGTCTACATTAAACTGCACACGTGAGAGAAGAAAGTATTTTCGTTTTGAATGTGTCAGGACACTGGTGTTTTATTCAACAACAATAGTTTACAATTCCTTTTTCCTCTTTGTTCCTCCATCCACCTACAAACAAATCACAAAAACAGTTTTAACTTTAACTTGCACTCATAACTGAGCATATATTGACCTCATTTTTAGTTCTGAAGGAATGAATGGACTTTTAAAAACACTCAACTTTATAAACAAAAATAGTAATATAAAAACAACAATGAATTGTTATACATTGATACAAAGTTAGAAAAAAGCTTTGTGAAAAGACTTGAGACAGACTAACAACCGAGTTAGGATTTCGAGTTGGATTTTCGAGTTGGATTTTCGAGTAAGAATTTCGAGTTGGATTTTCAAGTTGGATTTTCGAGTTAGGATTTTCGAGTCAGGATTTTTTTTTTGACAAAGCAAAACCCATTACAATTAATGAAAGCCAAACTTAAATTGGCTTACCGGAGTGCAAAGTAGGCTAACCAAAGTGAATAGTAGGCTGACAGGAGTACTAGTGTGTAGAAGGCTAACAGGAGTGCATAGTAGGCGGACCGGCGTGTATAGTAGGCTAACCGGAGTGCATAGTAGGCTAACCGGAGTGTATAGTAGGCTAACCGGAGTGTATAGTAGGCTAACCGGCGTGTATTGTAGGCTAACCGGAGTGTATAGTAGGCTAACCGGAGTGCATAGTAGGCTAACTGGCGTGCGTAGTCGGCTAACCTTAGTGTTGAGTACGGTAAGCAACTCGAAAATCCAACTGGAAATCCTAACTCAAAATCCAACTCAAAATCCTAACTCGGTAAATAGGCAACCTCTCAAACAATAAGTGGCACACAACCCAGAGACTATATTCACTAAACAAGAAATTTTACTGCCCTGTCCCTAACATGCATATAATGGCCTGCAATAACTTATCAGAGAGCACTGGAAAAAATGATAAAAATTAAAATGGCAATTCATCTTGTTGCTACCCCTCTTGCACATTTTTTTTTAAATTTTTTTGCAAGCCAATCTGCACATACATCTCCCCTCCTTCTTTAACATTTTCAGCCCTTTATTAGCCACATTTTGTTGCCACAGTAGGGATATTTGCTGTTGGAAGAGTCTGCATGTTATATGCGCCAAGAGTTCTACATGTAGTTCTCTACAATTTGAGAATGATTCTCCATTCCATTTCAGTGGAGAGAATCAACACAAACGTAACAACATTTAACAAGGAGCATGAAATATACTCATCAGTAAACTTTAAACCAGCGATTTGAAAAACACTTTCAAGTTCATTTCGAAGTAGAAAAAGTAAAAACCAAGTCCCTGTACTCTGAATGATTTTTTCACACCTTCAGATGTGCTTAAACGAATCTTCATTTCGAACTAATGCCGTAAAAATGCCAAAACATTTGCCCCGTTCGCTATTATCGGAGCGAACTTTAGGTCTCTGCTCATCATCAAAGCGACGCACTAAGGAATGCATCCAAGCGATCAACTTTAAAAAGTGTTACCATTTTTCCTAGGTGGTTACCAGCGACGAAACTTTAGAAAAACAACAATGAACAACGACACATTCGAGGAAAATTGTTCACTTTGACTACAAAATTCTCCATCAAAGGGAAAACAGAACATAAATCTAGGTACTTACATTTCAAGTCCGCCATCATGGCGGCGGTCTCCACGATCCGCGATCTTTTCGTTGCTTAAATTGCCGTTTCCAAACCTTCTATTCTCGCCCAAATGCGACCGAATTGGCATCCATCTTTGTTTCACTGGAATTGCTGCTCAAAGTTCCCGGATATTGCGCGTAGAGACTGGTAGACAACTTTATGTAT
Organism: Oculina patagonica; assembly: GCF_052425735.1. Taxonomy (NCBI): domain Eukaryota; kingdom Metazoa; phylum Cnidaria; class Anthozoa; order Scleractinia; family Oculinidae; genus Oculina; species Oculina patagonica. The sequence continues at coordinate 63,419,265 of NC_135761.1, read as the reverse complement.
AAGGCACCAATTTCTCTCTATTATTTTGGTCGATTTTTGTATATTTTCGCAAGAACAATAGAAAAGTGACGTCACGCTTTCTTCCAGAATTGGAATACATCCGAACTGGTCAATGGCCCAGAATCTGACAACGGCGGGAGAGTTTGCTGTGATGTCTACGTCCTCTTCGATTAGTAGAGCTTCGGCAAGTTTCATTTAATGTGATGAATCTGATAAATGTAATGGCATGGAAATAAGTTCAGTACATTAAAAAAAGCGGGAACAAACTGGTTGTAAGTGGTTTTTATTCGTCATTAGCACCCCCATTTCATCACGATATTCCGACTTCCTTCTCTTAGGGCCTGTTTACAAGGAGGCGGGTAACCCTAGCACATAGGGTTACCCTAGCACCTAGGGTTACCTTAGCGCTCCCACATTTCTTCTTTTTTTCATCGACGTGTTTACAAGGCGCTAGGGTTACCCTAGCAGCTAGGGTAACCCTAGCTGAGTGCTAGGGTTACCCTAGCTGCTAGGGTAACCCTAGCGCCTTGTAAACGCTCTGCTAGGGATAACTCGCCTACCCCGGGACAACTTTATTTTGGCTCCAAAAAGCTAAATATGTTTAAAAATACCGACAAAAACAGCGAATTGTGACCAAGAAACATCGTGTTCATTCACAATTTGTCGTATTTTTGCACTGGAACGGAATTATTTTCGAATAACAGTTTCTAACGACAAAATTTTACAAGGTTAACTGAAGCGTAACCGGTGTAAGTTGACCCGGGTAAGTGGGGTTACCCTACCTGCGAATTTTGCTTGTAAACCCGGGCTATCTTCTAACCCTCTTGCTAGGGTAACCCTAGCACCTAGGGTTACCCTACCTGCTTGTAAACAGGCCCTTATGATCGTTTTTGTCATCCGTTTCAATTGACGAAACCCGACGGGGTAGCTGCGCAAAGAAGTTTTATACGGGGAGTCTTTGCACCGAGGTCCATCCCGTTACCCTTTAAAATGCCATTTTGACAGAAAAGGTACCCCTTTCGTATACATAAATGATAGGGCTGATTGTTTTATGCCGAGCCGAACAATTTTTTTCAAACAAACAGGAAGAGAAATTTGTGGCAATCAGTATTCCTAAAGAATTTAAATATCCAACTTGGGAAAGGTGGTTAAGATGTTTGTCCTTTTAGTCCAAATGATAATTCTTTCGTTGAAATGTTAAAAATGTGGACACTTTAACTCGAAGAATAAACGATCTTGCGCAATTGTGCATCAACCATGCTTTATAATTACAACCAAGTCACATCTAATAAAACATAGCCATTCAGCTTTATAGCTAATAAATCAATCCTATCTACATACAAAAACAAAAAAATCCTGACTGATTTGAATGTACAGTTAATATTTCGTAGCGGTATAACTTCAATTTCAACTTTTATTTTTTATGACTTCATGTTCTTGCTACAGTGCGTGGAGTGAATTGTTTTTAACTGCGGTAACTGAATGGAAAAATCACATGACATGTTCAATGCCGCGCGCACTGCATTTGACACTTGGATGAAATGCGGCGCTGAATCGCTCTTTGAAGCATTTGTCTTTCGCTTCAACGGAAGTTCGCAAGTAAAAATACTAATAACGATTGTCACTTTACACACAATCCATCATTGCATACTAAGAGTGTTTAAACATACTGACACTTTATACAGCAGCAACCGAATTTCACTGTAATGAAACACGCTAGGCTGGCTAGGACCGGTGAATTATTGACAACAATCTGATTCCTGGATTTACAAAGATGAATTTCTAACTCCAAAAAACGCTAACGATTTGTTAAAAATTTAAAAGCTTTTGTGTTGTGTATTACTGTGGTGTGCTTAAACACGCGAACAGTGCACATTGAAATTAAAGTTTACTTTTTCTGTAAGTTGTTTGCTTAGTTGAACAAGTTTTGTTTGCAAAAATCTGAAACGATCTTGAATGCAAAGCACTGAATTACGTCATTGTCACTAAAATGACAGGCCACCTGGATGAAGCACTGTGTCACAATCCTCTATCATGTCACTGTTTAAAATGCCCCAAAACTAATGCGTTGGGTAACAATCTGGTTGGCGTTACCTCGAACTTGGAAGTGTGTTTTATCCAGCAACAAGACAATGGGGAAGCCACGTCCCGTCTCGAAGAAAAGAAAGCAGTTGCCTCTCCCAGTTGTGGGAGATTTTGACCTCAAATTGCCAAGTTGTTCAAGGTTTACTGAAAAGCTGCAAGGTGAGAAATTGGTGGCATCACACGTAGCAAGTGCAAATCCACGCTCTCCCCTCCAAACGAGTCGAGTTGCTGCTACATCAGGCAAAACTGCCGAAACCAGTCTAAAGCCAGATGCTTTGAAAAGATTGCATATGTTGGATGAAACTTCGGCCTTCAAAGAAAATTCTTCTCGCAGAACGCTTACGTTAGAATCACAGACGATGCTAACAGCAAATGGCATGCAGAGAAGAGACGTATTGGGAGAACAGGAGGAAGTATCGCCAGTAAGAAAGCAACCTTGTCCACCTTCGACCTCCAGGGACAAAGGCCACCATACAGTGCTTGCATTTCGACGACGCAAGTTCAGAGGTGAGTGGCATGGGTCTTCAAGCAGTGAAAGGACTAATGCAGGTAAACGCGAAGGATGCACAGAAAATCGTTCGAAACCCATAACAATCACTATTGACAATTTTACAGTTGACTTTCCTGGCACTAAATTGAAGTGGCCAACTGACCGCGAGGGAGAATGCAGCGACGATACTCTGAAAACCCAACTGATGAAAGAGTATTACGAAGAAGACAACAACGGAAATCAAGAAAGAAGTAACGAAAAATTCTCCGATTGTATGTTAGAAGTTAGCAAGGGGGCAACATTTGCTAGGACAGAAAGGTTGACAGACAGGAAGCAAGTGAAGCCTTTCGCAGATCTTGACTCCAAAATGCCACGCCACGTCTGTAAAGTTATTAATTATTGTAAACTTAACAATGAAAAACAGGAACTTAGTCCCAGTCCCCTTGATACATTCGCTCGAAGGCAGCTGGGGTGTAACGTAGAATTTTGTCGCGAAAATTTGGAACTCAATGAAAGCTTTGCGTCTAAGATGTGCAAAGATTTTGATACAGCAAAGGAAGTAATGATAAATAACTGGCTTATTGACGTTTCTAAAGTAAGATAATCATCGTAAGTCCCGACAAGGGCTGCAGATAATAGCACAACTTAACTTTAAACAACATGCAAGTAGTTTAGTCTTCATTATCAAACTTGGACAGGCGCTTTCTCCACTAACGAATTTAAATCGTAATTATTGTTATAATTATCGTTGTGTATTATTATTGGATTCAGCTAGGTAAATTTTGATATATGTAAATTTTAACATGGCGTTGAGGCTCAGAGGACCATAAAGACAAGAAAATCGCATCAGAGTTGAGGGATGAATAAATTACTTTCTTTTGTTTTGGTCCTCTAAGCCTAGGCGCCTTGTAAAACTTTTGTTATGTGGAAATTGGCCTATTGTATTGATGAAAAAAATGGAAATTGAAGACAAATAAACAATACTCCCGTATTTGTGACTGATATTTCTAAATGAACGGACATGAACGAACGAATGGGCGAGTGGCAATAAACGAAGGAACAAACGATGTAGAACTAGAGATCGGTCGGGTTATTTGCGTCTCCCTTCTGACACACCGTTTGAACAATAGCCTTAAACCTACAACAAAATGTATCATATCCCATGTATTATTAGGACTGTTCAAATACAATGGTCGCGTCCCCCCGGGGGAACCGCCTTAACAAACTGACCCTAGATATCGGAGGATGGGTAACAATAATTCAACTGGAAAAAATGACAGAAAATTTCACTTCGTTAATGAGCGCCGGGCCCCGCTTAAACACCGGCTTCAAACCAACGCCGGGTCCACCAGGCCAAGTTTGAAATAAACGCCGGGGGCGTTTAATTGAGAATATACGTTACCTCTTTCATATACCTACACGCGGCATGACATACTAAAAACAGAAAGTTTTCTTGTCATTTTATGTAGCGCTTCAGAAATTTAGACGATATAGCCATAAGTTGCGTCTGTTAGTTTGAAGGCCTTTTCAATATCTTAATGACAGATTTCCTCGCCTGCGTAGATGGCGGTTTTGTTGGGGTTTAAAGCGCACACAAGCAAACGGCGAAGCCGCGAGTGGCGTGGGGAGGAGGAGGCGTAAGACCGCCTGCCCGGATGGGCTGCATCTTTGGGAAGTCCGTATGCTGGCGTACAGACTGTTCCGATTGGTTCAGAATGTCTCCTCCTCCCCAAGCCATTCGCAGGTTCGCCGCTTGATTGTGTGCGCTTCAAACCCAACAAAACCGCCAGCTACGCATGCTACAGATTTCCTTACACTTTCATATACTTAAACTTGTGAAATCGCTACCCTTTTACATACCTAAATCATGAAAAAGGTTCCCCTTTTGGGTGGAGCCTCCCCGTATAGGCCAATATAGGGAGTCCCCCCCCCCCCGCGATCAGTGGATTTTTGTCATTGTGTGTGGAGCTGAACCTGTGTTTTATTCTTTCAGCCGCTGTGATTGGTTTACCGCGTCATCTGATGAACTTGTAGAGAATAAGACATTTGATCGCGAAAAATAAAATGATTCCTTTTTCTTTGACGAACGTTTTCAATATATTGCTCATAAAAAGCAATAAACCGCACTTTCTAGGGCTTTACTGGCGTAATAAAACCACTTGGGATGTTGGGAGAACACTGGAAAAGCTTGTAAATCACTCGCCTGACGGCTCGTGATTTACAAGCTTTTCTTGTGTTCTCCCAATACTAAG